>NW_024496525.1:27268544-27378100 GCF_017590055.1 Onychostruthus taczanowskii
CAACTTTGAATTTGTCAATCTGTATATGACAAAGAGGTAATATAATCAAATAAATTAACTGAGAATGTTTAACTTTTCCTTTCCTCTTAATCCCCACAAGATCTGTATTTGTTCCTTGTTTGTAGCGTTTTTACAATGTTATTTAAATAGCATCTGCTATATTCCACTTGCAATTACTCTGTTTTAATCAATTTAAAATTAACTTTTTTTGTTAAATTCACTTTTATCAACAAAGCCCTTTGGTTGTTCCCTTCCTCTTGCTCTGTTGTTTCTTTTAAAAATATTCAGATTCCAAGTGTTTGCACTTGTGTTTGAAATAGCCTCTTGTTTGACGAAGGCAGGTTTTGCTACCAACAGGACACCTTTGTGTGCCAGTGTAAAGCTGAGGGAGAACTGTTGTTACTGGGATTTGGTCTCAGGCTGCTCGGTAACTCCTGGCTCCAGGGCTGCAAGTGGGGAAGGCAGCAAGTGGGCGAGCTTTGCGAGAGCTGCCTGTGAAAAGCTGAGGCAATAGAATCCCTTTGCTTCCTGTGCCCTGTCCTCGAAAACACTGCTTGTGCAAGGTAATAACAAACCAGTTAATTTGGTTCGATGGGCAAAAGGATGTCTAATTCCATGTAGATTTCAGCAGTTCGATGTGCTGAATATTGTCACAGCTGACTTGAATTCTGAGATTGTTATTTTAACCCTTTACTCATTTCTGTGCTGAGATTTCACATATAAGAAGTTAATCTAAGAGAAATGGTTGCATCTTGTCTAGAAATTTGCGTGTGCACATATATTTGTATTATCCATATTTGTATTTGTGGGGAAAAAAAAAGACCATATAGGATATGTGTGGAACAACTTTTTGCAGAAGATCTTTTTAACAGATTCCAGTCCTTTCACATTAAAAAGATCAAAACAATGAGTTTCAACTAGAAACATTATTTTGATTAAAAAAAATATTTCAAGAACAACTCTTTCTGGCTTCTCCTGATAATTATATTTTTTTGTAATTTGTAAAAAATATATACACAGATATCTAAGTTGGAACATTATTAAAATGAGAAACTGTTAGGAATTAAATGAGATGCTTCATACACACATGCAGCAATACTTCAGGCATACTGCAAGACACTTCAGAGACAGATATGTACACACACTCACCTGCTTATTAGAAATATTACATTTGTATTTCATGTGATTTCTATTGTCTTCTGAAACATTTATATTTATATGCTAGAAAAATACGAACAGCATGGTGTACAGCACTATTTAAAAAATATTTAAATATGCCAATGGACCTCTCCTGGGTCTTTACTTTGCAGCTTCTCTAACTGGTAAATTAACAGGGATTTTTTCAGGATGCACTTGTAGGATTTGAACATATTTCTCTACTGGAAAAGTTATTTCATGGAAATAAAAATCTGAAGATAGCTGCACCTTTTTATCCAGTGCTGGGTTTTAAAGAACTTAATAGCCTCTCAGTATTTTTAATGCGTGTGATATTACACAGCTAACAAATAATTTCAGAATTCAGTTACCACAATTAGGAATTTGAAGCAGGTGGCTCAATAATGGGGCTTTTTCATTTCATTTATTAGAAGGGGGAGGAAAAAGCCCAGCAACGCAGAGCTTCATTTATTTTCATCAGCTCCACAGTAAGAGCACGGCAATTTGCAACACCAGAATCATTTCAAGTACAGCTTTGCATACATCATTCATTTCTTTAGTTTTAAAAGCTTCTTATCGTTCAACCAAAATTTGAAAAGATAATTTCCTGTCTAAAGTCCAATCTGGTCTGAGCATCCTGGCTGCTTTTTAACACTATGTTGGCTTTCTTGGTAAGCAGATGGAGTGTCTCTGTTACTGCTGCGTGACCCCCAGGTGAGTGTGACTTTGCCTGTGTGTGCCTGTGCGTAACACATCCGCCAGCAAGAGCTGTGCATGACACCCAGCTCGAAGTTTGCCTCACCTTCCCGTTCGCTAGGAAGAGAGTTGAATTTCATTTCGCTTCAGTCCCAAGCCTGGCAGCAGAAGCAGCACGCTCCCAGCAGGAGGATGCGGTGTTTGCAGCAGCGCAGCCGCGGCTTCAGCCCTGCCGGCCAGGCTGCGGCAGGCTCGGGGCGCGCACCCTCCTCTTCCTCCCAGCGCTCCTCCCGTGCGCTCTCTGCGCTGTGCGGGGCCGTGGGGGGCTCGCACCTCGCGGAGAGCCCCACTGGCTCTCAGGGAAAGCAGCTCCGGATGCACTGTCGGCCCGGGAGTCACTTTGTTGGCTTCTCACTAACGTGATGTGTTTATGCCGCTTTGAAGAACAACAAAGCTCTGTTGTTCTTGCGCCAGAATAAAGGGGTTTCACACGGCGTGAGGGTACCTCAATTTCTGCATGTATAGTGAGAGGTCTGGGCAATGCCTAAGGAAAACATCGAGGAAATGTAGTAATAGTCTAAGGCCAGGTGACAGCTCTTACCGTGCATTAGCAGGTTGCTCAGGTTTAAGTAAAACAGAGGCCTTAAAGTGGCCCCAGGTGCTGCCAGTGGTAGGATTTGCACCCTCAGTGTCTCACAGTTTAGAGATCAATTCAATGCTGCAACCACAACTGCTGCTGCAGAGCATGAGTGGGCTATTGCTGTCCACTGTCCGTTTGAGAACATGTAGCCCCTTCCAGCCACAGGAATTCCCATCAGAAACCTCCCCCTGGTTCAGAAACAGGCAGAAACTTTGGAAGCAATCTCTCGGAAGACTTTGAAGCCCCCCTGCACTGTACCATGGGCCCTGCAAAGCTGAACCAGCTTGTGTTTGCTACTGGGCTAAGTGCCCAACAAAGAGCCCCTTACCATGGCAGAGAGAATCTGTTACACACGATACCATATTAAGCAATTAACAGGGTTGTGGGGCTGAGCTTAGTGCCTATCCTCTGCAGTTTAATCATTTCTCTGTTTGCAAGGTTTCTAGCAAATAAGACATCCCTGTTCCTCACATTAGCACATCAACAGTGTCTATGGGAAAGGCAGAGACACAACGTGCACTGCTGATCTGCTCAGGAACAGGGTCATATTGGGCAAAACTAATCAGAGGAGGTGCAGCTTCTCAGCTGACTGCTCCTGTTCCGATTGCACAGTCAGCTGCCTGCAGACAGGATGCCCTCCCGGTAAGACCTTGTCCACACATGTTTGGCTCCATGTGGAATTTTTGCAATTCTTTGTATGATTATGTACTTGACAGTAAGCGTTGCTGAAAAGATTCTCCTTTTGCCCAGGTGTTGCCTGCTTTCAAACCAGGTCATGAATATTGGTGATAATTTAAAATAATAATAATAAAAAGATTCTTAGCCCTTAGAAATGCTCTTCTGCTGAGGCATGGGAGGACTACATGGCTGCACAGGCACAGCCTTCAGGGCTGTTTGAGCCACCTGCCCTTGCAGTACAAGGGTGCCTCAGCCCCAGTCTCAGATTCTGCAGCCCCAGGGAGCATTTGCCCGCCCTTGGATCTGCTCCATGCAGCCACTCCTCCCACTGCTGGCACAGCTATCTGCTCTTTGACAGGAGCTCAACAACCCTGTGTAAAATTGTCCTTTCCCATGCTGGAGGGAACATGAACCCCCTGATGCTTCACTTTAGATTGACACAGTCCACAGTTAACATCACCCCAGGATACTGTATGCTATTTCAGTGTAGTTCACTGCAATAGTCAGGGTAGTGGCAGGATTACACAGAAATGGGAATAGTGCAGCTATGAAACTTGGAGACTGGATCAGTCCATTTACATTAGGGTATCTATGAATACCTTATATGCTGAATATCCAGAATAAAGTGAATTAACGTGAAGAGGCAAACTCTGTAAACTCACTCTCTCTTTACAGCCCGCACAAAGAAGTAAATAGGGAGCCTCAGATAGGGAAAGATTCTGTAGAGGATGAAGGAAGACTGTCCAGCGAGAGGAGCACTATTGCAAAAGGAATGGACACTACAGACTTGAGCCCCAGTCTGAAGGAAACATGGAAGCACCCCGGGCCTTTCATTCCCCATGTATAAATGGAGATGATTTTATCAGTCATCTAATGAAATAATTTCTGAGTATAATTGAAATAGGGAGATATGTGTCTAAGATAGATGAATGGACAGATGGTTTACAGTCTCATCCTGCCCACCTGCTGCAGAACACAGCTAAGCCTACTACAACTGTGTTATTTGTGAAGCATAGGAACTGCTGGTCCAAAAAACCCCCAGTGAAAAATGCAATGACAGCAGTAATGAAGGCAGCTCTCACATTTGCACAACAGTTCATATTTCCGACTAGCCAACAATTACTTCAAAAAAACGTAGCTATGTTATTTTTTGGCAGACAAAAACTTGAAATCCTGATGTGATCTGTGCTACTGGTCTCTTCCAAACACTGATTGTTTCAGTAAGAAAGCAGACATCAAGACTCTACATTGTGACACGGAGTACACCTGCTCCATCATCTGGACATTGAACTGACTTGCTCACTTTACAAAGGGAAACACTGACTAGTGCTTAGTTTGTTTCCAGAATAGAACACTTTTCATTCTTTGTGACATGTAAAAGTAGCTACAGCCAGATTCTGCAATGATCTATTTCACAGTAGGGAGTCCCATGAAGTCTACAATAGTTCTTACTTACATGTCATAAATTTTACTAGAATGATAGAAGACTCACATAGCTTTTGTGATCTATGAAGCATTTCCTTATTAACCAGGGACACCAGTCCTACCCTTTCTGAAGTTAGTGAGAAACAATATTGCTTCTTATATATTTTTATAAGGCCTTGCTACTGCTTCCAGTGCATCAGTAATGAGTTACATATTGGTATTAAAATCGTTTACTTTTGTTGGATGGATTGTTGGTTGCTAGAACCCAGAGTGTAATTTCTGGCTATTCTTCTATTGTTATTATTTCCCCTAAAAATTTAGGAAGAGGAATGTTGTTACATGTTAAATTTATCACTAAAAGCTGATGCATGCTGGTGCAATGGAAAGAGGCTGCTTTCATTTAGGCATTCAGAAATTGATATCTAATTAAATTTTGAAATGAAATGTTAAAACCAGTGGGTGACAGACTGTCTGTAGGCGTGTCCCCTGAGGTGCTCCCTATTTTATTTGTTAATGATCCTTCTTCATTGCCCACACTAAGCCAAGCTTTATCAACTACAGCTATAGCACCATTATTCAGCATTTAATTTCTTACAATCTTAAAAAAAAATAAAATTCACACTATGTTTAATTATTTGTTCATTTAAGCCCTCAATGGTTGGTCCTCTGCTGTGTACAGATACTTATCTCTACCTATTTCAAATACTAAAGTATTGTTTTTCAATCACAAGATTCTGGCATTGAAAAAAGTGCGGTGATATGGGATAAATTAATGAACTCAAACTGGTATGACAAAAATATGCAGGTGATCAAAGACTGAGATCTAATTTTAACTATTCTACTTGGAAAAGCATAGATGTGTAAAGAAGTGTAAAGGACGTGTAAAGAAGTAAAGTGCAGCCTCAACCTGTAATTTTAAACTTCCTTTTTGAAATTTTTCATTGCTCCTTTCTTTTTTCCCTATCTCCCTTCTCTATTAAATCAATATCAAGAAACTACTTCTGTCTGACCTTAAAAGAATAGAAATGCTCATTACCTTTAGGTCTTTGCAGTTATCACTAAACAGAGATTTGATATTCTCTTGTTGCTTTTTTTTTGGTGTTTGTTTGCTTGTTTGGTTTTTTTTTTTGGGAGGGGGTGTTGCTTTGTTTTTTTCTGTTTGTTTTTTTGTAATCCCTGATACATCTCTGATATAGAAAAAGGCACTGGAGAAATGCAGTAACAAGTACATGCAGTAGTCTTTTCAGCCTGTGCCACTGGATGGCTCAATGTGTCACAAAAGAAATCTCTGTTAGCAGTATAAGTTAAACTCAGTTATTCAGTTTGTGAAGAAACTACTTCTCAAGAAGGATCTGAATATATTTTGCTAAAGCTATGAAGATCAAAGCAGCCATGATGGCCATGTTATTGTGAACTGTGAAGTTTCCTTTATCTACAATTCTGTAATATCATTTTCAAAACCTCCTGTAAAAGGTGGATATGAATTTTTCTCCGTGGAGAGCAAAAATAGCTTTTGGCAGCTGAGTTTGCTTTTTGATACTAAGGAATCAAGTAGGTAAACACTAACTTAGTGGCTCAAAATTTGCATATTCAGGGATTTTGTTAAAAACATTATGGCTGCTCCTTACCACTGGCTTAAACAGGAACCAAGTTAGTTGTATGTTGGAGCAGGTGTCTGTGTGTGACATGAAACCAGAGAGACACACTTCAGAATAGTTCCCTGCTTAGACAAACTCTAACGGTTTGCTGCTCTTCAATCTGCAATACTGACTTCAAAATGAGTAGATAGGGCTATTTTTGTTATCTGTACCCTGTTTTTCTCTAGGAAATATACTGAAACAAACTCTTTGCAGTTGCTTACATAAGTTGGCAATCACTGTTTTTTCACCAGTCTTGATACAGGTTAATAGCTCAAATCCAGCACAAGATTAGAAAGTAAAACTACCCGTGTTTCAGGTCCCTGAGTTGTCCAGTCTTATGTGTTTTGGTTAGCAATGATGTCTGGAAAAAGAAACCAAACTCACCCTTTCCTGTCCTCTGCTATGAATCTTGAAAAACATGATGCAGCTTGCTAATAATGCAAGTCTTTATTTAAGATATAGTTTGCTATACCAGCCTGAAATTTCAACTGCTCTTTGAATGATGATGTATTAAATTGTCTGCATTACAAATACACTTTTGAAACTGCTCTGTTTTTTGTGATAACTGTGTTGGATTCTGAGTCATAAAGGTTATAAAACAGATACAATAGACTATATTCTGCCACAGAGGTGGCATAGTTCAGCATGACTGAGTCACTGCTCTGAAGAGAGACAGCACTGATTTTTATGCAGGGTATTGCAAGTCAAGCCTGAAGTGCATTGGCAGAGCTGCATTGTGGCAGGCAAAAAGCTGCTCCTTAATACATACCTAATTTTACTTATACAATTCACATTTTTCCAGATACTCATCAAATAACATTCTAAACTACATTTAGATTCAAGTGACCCAGGATCATTTCAAGCAGTGAAAAGGGAAAAAGTAAAATTCTGAACCATTATAAATGGTCAGCTTGGCAGGTGCCAAGAGTAGCATGTGTGACCATACTAAACAAACTTGGCTAGGAAACTTGAAGTTGGCAAGTGTCTTCTACCTGCTGCCTTGTCTGCTTCAGTTTCCCTCTTTCCTCAGCTGGAAAAATCTTACTTACTAGAGTAGTGGAGATCTTTGCAAGAGTCATGTTTTCTTTTTCCTCCTCCTGCCTCTGCTTGTCCTTCGCTTTACAATCTGTGCTGATTTGAAAAGGTTTTCCAGTTGGCCACGTCTTCTCTCCAGTAACTCCAGTTTTGTTTTCCTTGCCCTCTTCTGTCTGGACTCTCTGCCCTCTTTGTGCTTTGTCTATTTCCCAACAACTTTTGTGCCCAGAACACCAGGTGCAATTCTTTTCTCCTTGCCACCAGACCAAACCCCTCAGCTGCCCACTCCTACCTGCTGTCATCTCTGTCACTCATCTGTTAAATCCCCAGGCTTCTTTTATTCCTAGGCAAATGTCCCTTCTGGTTCTTTCTTGGAACATCTCCTATGAGTTTTCTGAATATTTCTGTGTGTATATTTCTCATGATAGTTTTGGTTTTTTGGTGTTATTTCCTCTGTTAATAGGGCACAAGACTATTTCAATGCTCTATTTTGTTTATTAGTACCCTGAAAGGTTTTGCAGCTCATTATTGATATGAAACATAAATTCACAATGCATCAAAGGTGAATAAAAAACTATTAGACCACACCTTTAATGATTCATGTTCAATCTAGGATCATATTGCCCTGGTAAAAATGACCACATAAGGGCAAATAGGTTGATTTGCATTACGCTATGCTGTTAATTTGAAAAAAAAAAAAAAAACCACACCAAATCTTTCATCTAAAAATGGTGTTTTACAAGGAACTTTTCAGATGCTTCAGAATAATCTGCATTCCTTACCTTATGCTTAGCTTTCCATTGGGGGAAAAATAAACCAACAACCTTGAGGCTGTGAGTTAAATATGTCATTCTATGAAGAAAATTATCCCTATGTCCTGTCAGTCTTTTATGCTTTCCATTTTTTGAGTGTTTAGTAACTAAAGATTATTAAACCTAATAAATTAGAATCTTAATCAGTAATAAAACTTCAAACACTTCTACCCAGTATATTATACCTGTAATGTGATTTAATTGTTCACAAATGGCTTGCTCTAAAGACCAGGTACAAATGTTTTTTCACGATATCCCTAGGAAGGTACACACCTACACATGCACACCTCTTCCTTCCATTCACCTTTGTGATTCTAGAATGACATAATAGTTTTTTTATTTCCAGCAGATGCTCTGGCAATTCAGAGATGTGACAAACAACATTTGCAGGAAAAGGTTATGTATCCTATTTGACCAATTGCATACAGAAATGGCAAACTTCCATGCATATGATTTTCCCTTTCAGTTTTCTTATACGAGAAATTTTTCTTGCATCGCATTCTGAACATTGCCAAACACAGCCTTTCTCTCTTTCATATGACACAAAAATTGGTCACTAAACAATTAATTACATTTTGAGCTTAATCTAAACGACAACAAAGATATCAGTGCTGAAGTGGCAGCAAGTGTATCTTTAGCTGGTTATATAGGACTATATTGTTTCTGGTTATACAGGTTATATTGTTTGGGTTTTTTTAAGATTCTGGAACAGTTGTGGGTTTGTTTTTTTTTTTTTGATGCCTGGGGTGTGACTGCTGTGTGCCATACCATGGGGTCTTGATTAAGAGTGAGGGGCAATGTAGCATCTATGTTTATGTTGAATACTCCATGATAGCTGACTACAGGAAGGGAGCTTTTCATCCCCAAACAAGCACTTGAATAACATCTACACAAGCAGAAGAGAGAGACAGCATGTGCACTTTGGGATAATTTAGTTCTGTCTGCATTCAGGATCGAGCAAACACCAGCAATGATTTCATGCCTGAGCCAGGCAGAACTGTCCCTCTGCTAGGATGATGTCTCACACACAAACACTATAAAGCCAAGTAAATAGCAAGCACTCAGGAAACATTTTCAACTTTAAACAAATAACTTAATAAAAAAGGTAAAACACCTCATCAGGCAATCTACTCCTTTTAAAAGCAGTTGTACCCTCTCAAGTTTTTACAAGTAGAAATGCAGGCAAAGCAGGCTCTATTTTGGGGCTCTGCAGATAAATTATGTATTAAAAATATGCTCCTACTTTAATGATCATTCTCAAAAGGCTCTTTGAAAATGAAGGAAAAGCAAAGTTTACTTTGGTCAAGGAGACGGGACACAATCCTAAGAAATATTCAAGAATAAGTTATATAAAATTCATGAAGCTGGAATATTTACTCTTTTACCCATCAATCTTGACCCAGCTAAGTTACTTTCATCAGGAGAGATGGAATGCTTTATACTTATAGCCTTTCTAGCAGTCAATACAGTATTGACTGTATTGCAGCCAATGTAGCCAGTGTGGTGATGAGATATTGTAGTTTTCACAGGCTTTCATTAAGTTTGCTGTGAAATGCCATGTTCTCATATTAGTCATCCTCTCTGCTTTATATCTTAGAAGATGCATTTCAAACTGTTTTTAAAGTACATTATTATTCAGCTGTTCACCAGAATAGACCAATATACATTATAATATGTTTACGAGGTGGCAGTCTTACAATTCAACAATTTAAAACTTACATTCTATCTGACATAGCTACAAAATTGTTTCAAATGGCTGTGCTTACTTTTTGGAGCAAGTAGTTCTAAATGAAAAGGTTGATGGCTTCAATTTGATTATTAGCAAGTAAAAGAACATTGGTAAAAATATTGCAGTCAGTATGTTGATATTCCAGGGAGAATGAAAAATGTTTAGTGGACAGTTTAGAATACTGTCAGTATACAGTGTTACAAAAACTGCTGAACTGGCTTCTCTATTTATATCATTGATGTAGATTTCATACCATTTAAATATCTTCAAAGCCACGTCATTACTGAAAAAATTAGCTGTTTCAACAATAGATGGTAAACACTTTCTTCCTAGTATACTTCCATCAAATATGAGCTATAGGCAGCTGGAGAGGGACAAAGCTTAGAATCTCCTGTCAAAAAGCAGCCAGTCAGCAGGGAATGTGGAACTCACCACCTCCACCATGAGATACGCAAGGTCATCTTTCGTATGTGTGGATGGAGTCAGGTTCAAGCATTTGAAGGGAAAAGAGGTGGAGGAATGGAAGTAAAAGGCAGAAATTTAACCTATTGTCCCAGTAACAAATAATAAAACAGAGAGCCCATCAGATTCTACACAATTTTTCTCTGCCCTGGTAATTTCACTGTGGCAGAGGACAAAACTGATTATCATGTTTTCCTAGTTGCTACTACTATATTAATTAATTCAATGCTTTCAGCAGATGTCTGCATGAAAATACGGCAACTCAACTTGAAAAAACAGATCTTAAAAACAGAGGTCTTAGGAGGTGAGATAATACTCAAGTAAAACAGTAGTTCTCTGAATAACAGGGCCAGTGCCTGTGATATGGAAAATAAGCAAATGAGACCCTGAGGACAGAAAGAAGATGGAAAGAAGGAGCAGAGTTACAGAGTGTCTCCTGAAGTCGAAGTTGGAAAAGTGCTGAGATTGTGTGTGAAGCTACATGTGTGTTTCGGCAGCTTCTTAAAGCCTTGCATAACTCTTCAGTGAAAAATGTGTTTGCAATTTCCCCCACCTACCATCAGAAAGAAAGCAATTATTAATTTATCATCAGACAAGAAGCTGTCCTAAGCTATCTACACACATTTGCATCAAGATATTCTAGTGGAATACCTGTCTACAAATATCCAAACAAGTGGCCTTTAAAGCAAAGAGCACTGGTCACACAGAAGCTTTCTGCACTAACAGTCCTGCACACTGAAATGTAGCACTGTCAGTGGGGCTGCAAACATCCACCATCCTCACCTGGCTCCCTGCAGCCAGAGGATGCTCTCCTGTCTCCTTTCCATTCATCCTGAGCCTGTGCTGCTGCCAGCATGTGTGACAACCACTGCCAATTGTGACAGTTGTTTTCGTGAAGGGGGACATCTGTCTACATAAAATGATGCTGGGGTCTGCAAACGCATTCACAGAGGACATGAAATAGTCATCAGATGGTAAAAATTACCTTCTTGGTTAAAACACAAACTGCTGTCCCAAAAGCGAGAGAGACTCTATCTGCCTAATGCTCACCTGAGCCAGGCTGAAGTTTGTAACATATGTGTTCAGGGGAGCCCTTGCAATTGCTGACAGATGGATCTCCATCTAAGGAGCCTTCCACCTCTACTTGCATCTCTCATGTTTTGAAATATTAACAACAACAATGACCTTCTCCACTATGCATCAAAAAATAGGAATATGAAATTCTTGAAAAAGGTATCAATATATACTCTAAATGTCTCATCAATGAGCTGTTTACAAAAGCCAATGAAATGGCCCACTGGCTTTGTGGCTCATCATAGATGGGGTTGTCTCAGAGGAATATCAACATCAGCTCAAGGCTCTCCTTGGCATCCCCTTTCTCCTGATTGTTCCTATAAATCTTTTGCTGTAAGCCTAAGAGCAAAAAAGTTCTCTGTACAGTTGGTTCCAATTAAGAAAATTAAAGCTATATATTTGTAAGCAAAAATAAAAATGACACAGACAACATTTAAACATTTAAAGCACAAGAACAGTGAATGGGCAGGCAGTTATATTGACTCTTGACAATCTACCTTATGTAACACATTTCCAGGGTAGATGCATTAGCAGTTCAGTGTTTCTTTAATTTTTGCACAGAAGCATCTTTTTTTTTTTTTGGTCAGATCACATTTTGTAACACAATATCAATCTTGCCATACCCATGTTCTAGACGGGCTGTAGGGATTCTGCTGCAATTCTGTCAAAAATTGAAATATTCCAAAATCTGATTGACAGCTTGGTTACAATAATGCATGTGACTAAATTCAGGGTGTGCTGGTGTAACAAAGGAGGGAATGTCAGTGGTAATCAACTGTATTTTTGTTAAATTTTGTGGAGCATTTCTTGCTCTTAGGTTGTAGTGCATTGAAACCAATGAGACACCTAGTGGTAGCGCTTTTTTAGAGTTTCTTAGTGCCATTAGAGATTGGGGAAAACAAGTTCTTATGCAAATCTTGTATTTTGTTACATGCCACGTAAATATGATGTAGATTAGCATGGTCATGGACACCAACACTATGCAGTGCAGTGGCATGAGAGGAAGGATTCCATGCTATGCTCAAGTACAGAACAGCAGCTCTGTAAGTACTTTTTCTTCTCCAGACAGCTATTTCTGTGTAATAAAGCTTGCCAGAAGACAGACAAGTATGAATTATAATGAATTGCAGTGGTTTATTTTTAATTTTCATTGTATTACTTCTCCTTCCAAGGAAACAGTCAATGATTTCTGCCCCTTTTACTTCCTCACAGAAAGTTTGTAGGAGACAATTAATTCACAAAAACCCCTATTTATATGAATATGGATTAACTTTTGATTTTAAAAAAGGATGAAATGTGCTGATTTTCATTACCTTTTTTTTTTCTCTCTCTCTGAAAAACATACTCCTCAGACAAAAACTGCTGTCTCCAAATCTTATAAAAGATCTTAGGTGTTTCAGCATGTAGTCTATAAGTAAAAATATTACCTAAATGATAAATTTCTAGTGCTGTCTCTCATGAAACTGATGGATAAATGTAGAGATAGAAATTATTATTTCCTAGATTTAAATAATTCAAGGTGCCACACAGTATAATTGACTCAAAACTGTGCTCCTTCATATGTCTGCTGATACCTGCTAACCTTGATATTTTGCCTGCACATCTTTTCCACAAGTTTTACTGTCCTTTCAAATGTCTCCCTTACAGCTGCAAAATCCATTCCAGGCCAATATTTTTCCCTCGACCCAGATTTTATTCCCTTTTAACCGTCTGTAACCACTGACTTGTCAGAAACCAGGTTACCTATATTTGTTCTATTTTGGGGAGTGAGGAGACAGGGTAGAACAACTAACAAGGCTTTTGAATTTATTTGGTATTTACTGACTGTAATATCTTTGAACATGTGCTACGTTTTCCTCTGTATCTGGGTAACATTCAATAAACTTTGCTTCTTGTCAAGGTATAGTTGGTAAAAATAGACAAATAAGATGCAATCTAATATAATAAAGTGAAAGATAAAAATATATATAAAGCTAGCATAGTCATTTATTTTCTGTGAAAAGAATTGAAGGGATTGCTAGAGGAACTAACAAGTACAGGGTGATCCTTTATTTTTCCCAACACACAAATACATTTTCAAAAAGTGTGCAGAAGGATGCTATTTCTTTTATTTTCAAGCAAAAGAGTTAATACTGCATTGTTTAAAAATCCACTGAAGAAAACATATGACAGCTTGGTGACCTTGGAAGTGATAGTGATGTCTTTAAGCAGTGGGAAATAGGGAACTGTAGATAGGGAGTACAAGGCACAGAGCTCTCCCTCTTTGCATCAAAAGAGGGTTTTAAAAAATATAACCTCATTCTTTCGTGCTTTTTGCTGGAGCCAAATCACCTTAAGAAATCACTATTTGATCAGGAAGTCCACAGCTAAGTATAGGCTCACCTCATTCAAGAGATCTATGTCCTCTGAGCTACAAAAAATAGCAAATAATAAGTTTATAGAATTCTGCTTTCTTATTTAAATAGTATATAATGGCAACACTACTATTTAGCAGAGAAGTGTTTGGAGGTATGCTAATGACCACAAGAAAATTTCAAACCTCCATAATGTGCTTTAATCACCAGCTGGAGATCAAAAGCCACCATGTGATTTTATACAGCATGGGCAGCTTCCAGAACTGCCTTACATGGAAAGAGATCAATGGTAAAATTGGTAGATACAGCAAAGCTTTGCAATAAAAGCGTTTTATGTATCTTGTTCAAAGTATTTAAGTGCCTTTTAGATCACTGATTGAACCATAGACATTATAAAGTGGAACCTTTTAATACCAAAATAAATTTGCAGAGTAAAATTCCATTACAGGAAAAAGCATTGCACTGCAACAGGACAGATAATAATTCTTTCACATGTAATGGAATATATGAAATGTTTGATGATAAACAGAAGTTCTTTGCATCATTACAGTTGGATCCTATGCACTGCTGTTTGTGTGCATGTGAGTGAATCTGCAGTGTAGGATATACAGTGCCCCCAGATAAAATGCATTTATACCTATAAATATCACTCTAACTGGGATGGGGGGAGACACTTCACAGTGAAGACAATTCAGTCATTTAAGTAGAGGAAAACTGCCTATGCATATGAGTTTGGACCTTGACCAAAGAAAACATAGAAATGCTTTAGAAACTCATAAAAGTCCTTTAATTTGGATTAATTTAATGCACTTCAAGCAAGCTCTCATCTTAGAAGCTTCAACTTATTTAAAATTATTTCCTTTAAGAGCTTCAAATCATGTGTCTGTTAGCATCACAAAACTGCCAGGAAAAAAGTGAAACTTCCAATGGATCTTACTCTGTAGCTTTTCTTTCACCAATTTTCATCATGAGTGTTTTCATCAATTCTTCTAATACTTCATCCCCTTGCTGTTGAATTATTGGGTACTCTGTAGAGACTGGATCTCTTCTACCCCATATTCCATTCCTCTCTTTAACAAATTAACTACTCAGGAAATGAATACAGATGATATTTTAAAAGAGTTGCAAGATTTAAAAGTATTTTCCTGCCTCAGCATCTTAATTTTGAATTTAAAATGTTTTGAAAAGTACCATCAATAATGTCTTTTTAATTAATAATATAGAATTAAGAGACAAGTAAACCAGGTCTTTGAGATTTGTAACAAATTTCCTTTATCACTTCAAGCTAAACAAACTTTACTCAGCCCCTCTGTGTCTGATTCTTCATTTGTAATGAGGGGTAAATATTTATTTTGCTGAAGTGATTCTTTATTAAGTTCTTTAGGAAATGGACCCAAACAAAAGCCAATATTGTACCTTTATTTGGTGAGGAAAACTAAGATGATATCTCATGGGGAACTTTTTTGACAGATATGTAGTAACTTCACTGAGTAAATAAAAAGTCTCATCAAATTGATTAAGTATTCAAAGTAACAGTTTCTTATTCACTGCATTCTGAAGAATTAATAAACAAAAATTTTTATTTCTTCCCAAAAATACGAAAATTAGTCTAATTTGTAAAGACACCTGGAAAGATTGGCAAAACCAGTTTCATTCCTATCTACCTTTAACAGCACCCAGACACAATCAGATGTTGTCTTGGTCTCCTAAAATACACACAGGCTCTGAGGTTACTGGGTAGATAATTTTACATTATCTTGAAATGTATATTAATGGATAAACAAGACAACTCTGAGGAGTGCCATACTGATATTCTTAGAGAATAGTGATTACTCTTTTAAAGCTTAATAAAAGCACATTAGATCAAAAAAGCCACCGCCTTAATTTAAACCTTAATTTAATTTATATAACTTCTTTCCTCTGAGGAAAATAGTGTGAAATGTGAATGGGAGGACAAGAAGTAAGTTTACAGTGAACACATTTTTCCCTTAGTGTCAGTATATTCCCACTGCATGACAACAAGGGGATATGATGGGAAGTGTAATTCCTTGTACACCAGAGTAGGGGCACAGTGGGTGTGTGGCAACAAAAGGTTCTGAATCAAAAACTCGCTCCTCGGGAAGTGATCATACCACTGCTCTTTTTCAGCCTGTTTATGTACTCTGACCACAAGGTTTTTAGCAAAATCTTCTGTGGTCTAGCCATTCAGGAGGTCTGCAATTTGAAGACAATACTGTGATTATTTTTTGATTCAGTAACCATAATCTCTACTCCCATCTGTGGTCTTCAACCTCCAGTTAGGACAGCTGAGTGTAGTGCATGTGTACTCTTTTATAGAGCAGCTGGGGTGGTACAGTCTCCTCACTCATTTGGGAATTGTTTTTTAATTAATTAATTTTTTTAAATTACTTTTTGTGGTTTTAATGCATTTTGTGTAGTATGACATGGTGTTTCTGCAATGTATATGAATTTTTCTTCTCATTTTGCAAAGTAGAAAAAGAAAGAAGATTGCAGAAAGAGAACACATACTGGAATTAGAAGACATTTAATTCTATAATTTTTGGAAGAATAGAAATGTGAAGAACATAATTTACTTTAGAACTTGAAACTACCTTCTATTAAATGAAAACGTGATTCACATGTAGGACTGGAATGTTTAATACATTTCTCATTTAATTTTCTCTATCAGCGTCTTAAAATGGTTTCATGATCTCAGTAATTCAGTAGTAAAGAGGTACTGCAAGTGAAATGCTATCATGTCTGGTAGTGTTCTTCTCTCAGTTCAAACAAACTTTTGGTCTTTCCTATGAACATATTTCCCCAGAACATGCAGAACAGTTCAGATTCTTGAACATCTCTAGTAGCACCTAATATTTCAAAAATACATTTCTAGTATTCTTCATGTAGCCCAGGTGGTTAAGGAAATCTTTGTAAATACTGTCATGATGAAGATACCACAGAATGATAGTTCTTTGTTTGAACAAAGATAATAGATTGGTACTATTTAATACCTCTCAGACTGCAGCATGTCAAGACAGTGGCCATGATTTTCTAAGGCCTTTTTAACAGCTTGAAACACCCAGTAAATTCACAAAACAAAATCATTGTCGTTTTATTTTCCTGCCTCATGCCCTAAATTGCCTGGTTTGCCATGTCTTTCATCTTCTGCTCCTCCCTCTCACTTCACAGCTCGGCAGAGTCAGGTGCAGACACGCGGACATTTGCACCTGGCAATGGAAGGAGGAGAAATCACCGTCCCTGGAGGTGTTCAAGGAAAAGCTGGGTTTAGTGCCCTGGTCTAGTTCACCTGGTGTTGTCCATAGGCTGGACTCGATGATCTTTTCTAACCTAACTGATCCTGCGGTATCAGCTTGACAAAGGCCTTCCCAAACTTATTGCAGCCTCAGAAACCAAGGTTTCTTCTAACTCTCAAAACTGTTTCACTGAAAAGAGCTGTGAAGCACTGGAACAGGCTGCCCAGGGAGTGGTGGAGTCACCGGCCCTGGCAGTGCTCCACACACGCGAGGAGGCGGCACTCAGGCGCGGCTGTGCGCTGCACACGGCTTTCCAAGGTCCTCTCCAACCCAACCGCCTCCAACACCCTCAAAGACTTCAGCTCTTGGCCCATCTCGGGCCGCGGTGCCTGTTGGGAAGTGTAGTCCGTGTCTGACCCTCCTGCGGACACTTGCTGAAGCTACGGACTATACTTCCCAGCAGGTACCGCGACCAGGGAGGGACGGAGGCGGAGGGCCGCGCTCTGCGGACCAATGGGCGCGGGCGATGCTGGGAGGTGGCGCCGGGGCGGGCGGGCCGCCGGGGGCCGCGGGCAGTGCGGGAATTTCGGACCGGGAGGAAGGAGCGGCGCCGGGCCCGCTGGCGCAGGAGGTACTTGGAGCCAGCGGCTGCTCTGGGGTGCAGATGTTTGGGGATTTTTTTTAGGAGGCGAATTTTGGGGCACTGTTTCGCATCTGTTTCGCTGTACCGAGCATCCCCGGCCCTGCTGGCGGATTGCGGGCGGTTTTCCCCGCTTCCCTCGCGGAGGAGGCCGGTAGTACCGCGGGGGCCCGCCCGAGCCTGGTTCCTCCCCAAGGGCAGGGAAGGCGCCTTCCCTTCCCTTCCCTCTCCCGGCCAGAGAGGGAAGGGGGGCAGTGGGGCCGAGCTCCCACAGTTTCCCCCGTGGGGTCTGGGGATCCGCCTTTCCCGGCTGTGGCTCCAAAGCTGCCTTCGCTGGCAGCGGCCTAAGTTGTTTTACTTCCTGTTTTTTTGGAGTTTTTTAGCACTAAAGCCAGGCGGAGGAGCTGAGTAAAAGCTATGCTGTGCGCCACTTTAGAGGTTCGTCACCTTCGGCATTGTCTCGGTGTGGCATCACCTTGGCTGGGAGGCATTCCTGAGTTTTGCTTTAAAGTAAACTTTTTTTTTTTTAATTTTTTTTGTTTTTTTTTTTTTTAATAAAGACCTACAAATCGTAAAAGTCTGCGATTTTAGGGTCAGGGAAGGCCTGGTGTGTAAGAATTGGGCTAAGCTGGTTTCTGTCATTGGTTGTGGTTTTTCTTCACTTCCTTTTTTTTGCTGTTTGCCTTCCTTGTTTGAGACTTCAGCAGTTGCAGACAGGGTGAACTCTGTTGTTCTCTTTGGTTTTCAATTTGTGCTTAAGCACTCTAAGAACTATAGGCTTTTATTAATTTATAGGGAATCCATGGACCCTTTTTATGGCTAAGAAAAATACAAAAGCTGTTGTGAAGCTTCATATAACTATTACTGTGTTAAAGGGATTGTGCCATCATCTGTAGGAACCAGCTGCCCACTAAATTCTTGGGGATAATCCCTAAGTGAGGTAGGATTGTGAGGATAAGTGAGGAGTGAATCTGATGAATTTCAGAGCTGACGATTTCTATACAGTGTGCTAAATTATCAAAAAACCTTTAAGTGTCTCACTCACATGTATCAGGTATTTGCAGTTTGTGTGGAGGTCAGGTGATTTGGAGTGACATTATTTGGTACCTTACAATGCTCACCGGTTTTTATTGCAACAACTGTTTTCAACAGAACCTTAAATAACCTTAAACTTAAAAAAGTCATGTGTTATTGAGAAAACAATTTGAAATTAGTAGCACAGTCATTCCACTTGTAAATGACTGTTCCCTACCTCTGAACAAGCTGCATTCTGAAATATTAAGTCATCTTGGTTTGTTTAGCAGAAAAAGGAGAAAAAGGCATTTCCTTGGTCAACTGTGGTGCTGTTGTGGTTACATATTTCTCAGTAGCTGTCCATTAATGGCATTTATTAATTTTGTCTAAAAATATTTTTTTTTTTATTTCTTGGGAGAGAACTGTAGTGCTTCTTCTTGTGTGAGTGCCATTAACTGTCCAGTATCTTAATCAGGAACTTAGATGGGGGAGGTTTTCACAGATAGTGATCAGCCAGTCACAGAATGTTTGATTTATTCAAGAAAGTCTTTGTTCACTGTTTACCTCACCTGGTGTGACAAGTCACCAGCACATCAGTTATTTTTTGTGAAACAGCTCTACAGTTTTCAGGAGTCTTTAAGTGTCATGTTCTTTCTTCCCTACTCCTTGAGCAAAATTTTAGTTTTGTTTTCTCCTTGTGTTGATTTTTTTTGTTTTTTTTTTTTAGGCAGACATGGATTTCTTGCTTTGACTAATGAGCAGTTTTAATGATATACAGATTTCAGGTCTTGCTGGAACTACCTGCTCCTCTAGGAGCATAGGTCACCAGCATGCCTTCTTCGGGCTGACAATGAAAATACATCCTACTAACATAAACAACTGTAAAAATTAAAATTTCCAGAGAATGAAAGAGGAAGATCAGGAAGCAACCAGTATAACTTGACACATAGCAGAAATTCCTTCAAAATAAATTTGTTTTGTATTCATTTCAGAGTTTTGTTGATAATGAATGGCAACAAGAATTGAGAAGTGGCTATTCATATTTATTCTAGGAGTTCAAGTATCGCTTAAGTAGCAGTCGTAGCAGGCAACATTTGTAAAGATAACACCACTGATATGCAGACAATTTTGCATCAGTAGTGCTATCTCAAGTACAGTGTATTCTGTTTCTTCCAAGATGTTTTATTAGGTAGAAGCCTTTGTAGTACTAAGAGGCTTCTGGAGAGAGTTTAGACAAATAGACTTCTGTTATTCATACTTCTTAGTAGGAAAATCTTTGTTTTGAGCACATTGTAGCAACATAAAATGCTGCTGTTTACAATCGTGCACCTTGAATATTGTTCTTGTCAGGCACCTTTGCTAAGTAGGGTCAGGTCTGACACTTGAATGATAGTACAGTACTTGACATCCATGGCAGTGCTTCCAAGGACTTTAGCATGATTGCAGGAACTAATGAATTAAACTTTACAATACCTGTGGATAGAAAATATTTCCTTTGTTGATGGAAAGAAGTATTGAGAGGAAAGTTTAAGGTGTTTTTTTTTTTCTTTTTGGAGGGATGGTGGTAAATTTTTAGAAGTGATTTTAGGGAGAAGTATATGGTTTTATTCCAGTTCTGCAGTGTACAGTAGACAGCTCTATGTCAGGTTTGGTGGTGCATAGGTTTCCTGACAAACCCCTTGTGTTTAATGTATTATGATTTGGAAAGCATATAGAATGATAGAATTTGTACTCAATTTTAATTGTCTTTTAAAAGTTTTTTTTATCGTGTTTTTTTTTTTCTAGTTCTGTCTTTTCATGTAGAAAATTTCTGCTGTGTCCAGATGTCTTTAGTGTCAATCAATAGAAGATATTTGAATGGATTTTTCCAAATAAATGTGAAAGCCCGTACAGCCATTGCTTAAATATTTCCTTGGGTAACAGCTTTTTTGCAAGAGATTGAGTGCTTAGTATTGTGCATGCTGCCCATTGCAAGCGATCAGTGTTTGGCACCTATGGCCTGCTGATAGTTTGACCAACTTGTAAGTAGGCACAGTGCCATGTTAACAGATGGGTATGAATACAGACAGCCAAGAAACCATGTATGTGTATCTAGTGTATTTGTTAAGGGCAGGGTTCCCAGCTGGGGACGTTCAAACTTATGTCCATTTTGAATTTTTGCTTTTATGGATAAAGGGAAGTTGTCGTTAACAATTTTTTTTTTTTTTAAATAAATACCTTCAGGCATACAATTATTGACCATGTTAAACAAAATAAGCGGGGGTGTGGAAGAAGAGGGAAGCACCAGCTCTTCCTTTGATGCTCTTGAGGAGCTATTTTAAGTAAATTTAATTCCTTTTTAAGCAAGGCTGCTATCGGGAGTCTCACTG
This sequence comes from Onychostruthus taczanowskii, assembly GCF_017590055.1. Lineage (NCBI taxonomy): Eukaryota > Metazoa > Chordata > Aves > Passeriformes > Passeridae > Onychostruthus > Onychostruthus taczanowskii. Next base: position 27,289,522 of record NW_024496525.1, read on the forward strand.
TGAATGTCAAAGATGCAGAGTGTATCAATAGGTTTGTTTCACAGGCTTGCTAGCCTTATTGTAAGAGAGGCTACAAATTTTCTTTTGTGAGCAACAATCTGTCCAGCATTCAGGCATCTAAGTGCCTCTGTCCAAGTCTTGCTCCAATTATTTGTAGTAACTCAGAGATCAAGAGGGTGAAGTCCTTCAAGGCCTCTGCATGGTTCTTATATTGACAATAAGTGATTTCTTAGCCTGAGGACAAGTATGCTCATTTTGGGTACATTTTGGTATCCTGTAGATGACAGTGTGTGTGATCTTGTCCCACATCTGAGTCACTGGGCAATGCTGCTGATTTTTGCACTTTCTTGCCTTATCTGAGTCAGCTTTGGGGCTCCAGACTTCTGGTTTATTTCATTAGCACTTCTAATAATTTCAGTCTGCCCTTTGTTTTAATCCATTTCCTGATTTAGATGGCCTGTGAAGCTGCTTAAAGGTCTGTAGTGATCTTCCTGGCCTGCTCTTTTAAGTGATATCAACACGTGGGCTTTTCTACCACTCTGTTCCTTCTGACACTTTGACACCATTTCTTTCTCATTGGTATGGTCTTATCTGAGCTGGCTGGAATTGTCTTTGGTGCTTGAAAGTCTCATTTTTCTCCTGTAGAAAATCTGGAGGAAGGATCTTCCTCCAAGACAGTAAACTATGTATCACCTTGAAGATTAAAAAAAAAAAGAAAGACAAAGGGATGTAGAGAGCAGTTTCTTGAAGAGACTATGGATAATGATGTGGGTAAAGCTAGTCTTAAAATTTATGTGTAAGATGTCTCTTGATAAGGAAGAATGTTATTGTATAGAAGTGGAAATATGGAAAAGTAATGCAGAATTAAAACATCCTGTTTTGTGATAATGATAAAGCTTGTGCAACGTAGGTATTGGTAAATACCAATATCTTCCTGTGATGTGAGTGTTTCATAAAAGTGTTTTGTTGAAGTTTCTCATTTAGATACAAGTAATGTATTCAGATGTGGTTCCATGACACAAAGATTCTTCACAAATTAACAAGGACCCTAAAAAGGAAGAACTTTGGCCTGGAATGATGCACCTTCTTTTCTGTATTTATGCATGTATTGAGTGACTGTGATGTCTGGAGACTGCTTGCTGCCAGAGTCCATTACTCTCTGACTAGGTTCTTTTAGATGTTCCCTGTATAAAGGATGTAATATTTAGTATCAAATTTACTTATTTGAAGATAGTGGATGCTATGTGAGATTTCTGATTTAGGAGAGTGATATAAAATACACTTAAAACAATACAATTATTAAGTTACACTTGGCAAAATACAGCAATTGCAATACACAGTTCAGTCATGGTGCTGGTGTGATGATTCTCATTACCGGTCTCTGTAGTATGTGGTTTTTTACAGCTAAGAGGAATTCCTCATGTTACTGCTGAAGACTTGTGGTTTTTCAATGTGCAAGTTTAACTCTAGGAAAACTGATGAGCTTTATTTCATAAATTTACTTTTTTCTAAGTTTAGACCTGTGATTTTTTATGAGTGATTGAATGTGATAGATTCTGAGATCTTTTTAGCATGTATTATACAAGGTCTTATAATAAGTTTCTCCTGTGAAGATTTTTGCTGTCAAATTTTTTTGTGATGCCTGGAAAAATTAGTTGTTTCTCACTTTTAATTCATGCCAATGAAACTGCTTACTGAATTTCTTTTCAAGCATCTTTGTAGTAACAAATTAGGGTTTAAACAACCCATTCTTTTTTGTATTTCTAACAGATTTCTATGTAAAATAAGTTGGATCAACATGTAACCTATTTTTTAAAAATTATTTTTCCTTCCCTTCACTTTCTCTAGGGAAAATGCCAAATAAGAAAACAGCTGGAAAAAGAGCCCCTTCAAAAACAAAACTTGCTGAATTGTTTGGTCTGGGGGAGGTTCTAGCAGACACATCAAGAAAAGAATGGAAGTTAGGTGTCCCTGTAGGGGAGGGAGGCTTTGGACGCCTGTACCTTGGTAAGTATAGCTATCTTTGATAATTCTTTAAAATCAAGAGTAGATCTTTATCCCTTTTCAAAACAAAAGTTGACCCTAAGTTAGAAATAGAATAGTGTCTTTACATGATGTTTTCTGCTAGAACCTTCGCTGGGGTCATGGTGTTGGAAAAAAATTATGGAAATAGACAAATGGTCCCTTTAACCACTAGTTTTATGAGTTTCCAGTGGTAGTTCATTCTTTTTAAAAATCAAAATCTTTATTACTTTTTAGCAATGGAAAGGACAGTTCAGTATTTATTTCAGTTTGAATTTTGGTCTGACTGAAAGACTGGATTTTTGCATTAATGATGAATTCTGAACTGAAACTGTCAGTGCATATATCTGGAGGCTACTGGTCAGCCAATACTTGGACTGGTTTTAACTTTGATATTGCTTTTATTTTTTCATTGCCTTGTGAACTTCTGGCATGCCATAGACTTTTTTTTTTTAATGTAACCAGTGCTAAAAACAAATCAAAGTGTTGAACTTTACAGTTTAGAGCCTCAGTTCAGGACTTGTTTTGCAATTATGTTGCAAGGAAAACTTCTAAAAGTGAAATAGTGTTCCATACTTAGTAGCTCTTTCACTTGGACAGATGAACAGATAAGAGAGGTCTTGAGACTTTTCTGCTTCATTGCCCCTAGACATTTTTCAGCAGTTCTGAAGGGATGAAAGTTAATGTGAACATTATAATATAGTCTTCCTCATCTTGGGGAAAAGGTTGTGCTGGATTCATACTGAGTTGGAAAACAGGAAAAAAATCTGTCCTGCTTTTAAAATGAACAGACTGCAGCATAAGTGGGTTAAGGAGAAAAAACAGGACCAGTGGGTGGCTTTTTGCCAAAGAAGCTTTCAACTTCTTACTCAGCCTCACTCAATGAACTACTAAATTTACTGGAGTTCCAACTCACTCAAATTCCTGCTTCGTTCAAGCCAAAGCTTGCTCTCTGCTTCCCCATCATTTGCACAAAGCTGTGACCCTGACTGTTCTTGCACTTTGTACTTGCCTAACTTGATGTTCTTCATATCTGTATCTTCTGTCACAAATACCAGCAACTTAGTAGCAACAGAAGGTCACTTTTGGATACGTGACATGGCAGCATGGAATTTATTTTTCTTCTTTATGTTGACAAATGTGTATGTTTATAATAGTCCTAGAAAGCAAAAGAATCACTACTGAATAGGAACAAGTTACTGGATTAAAAAAAAAAAAGAATGCCTTAATTTAATAAACAGTCTGTACTCCTCAAAAACAAGGGAGAATGCAATATCTGTATAAAGTAGCCTACACATATACTGTCATTCTCTTACAGGTAAGGCTAAGGTACTGCTCTATGTTTATGTCAGCACCTAGTTACTTTGTTGTATGTTTGTCCATCCTGCATAACAAGTGAGTGTATGCTGTGTGACAGTTTCCTGCTATTAATAAAAGCTTCCTTTTTAACAGCTGATGTTAATTCCTCAAAGTCGGTTGGCAGTGATGCCCCTTATGTTGCGAAAGTGGTAAGAGAGCATTCGAATCTTTACTTCACAACTTGATAATATTTGTTCTAGAATAGAATGTGTAATTTGAAATATCTTCTGAAAATAATGGAATTGCAAAGTGCTGTTTAAAATAAAAGCGTGGGGCTACAAAGGAATGCTGCTGAGAATTTGGACTCCTGTGTATGAGGAACATCATAATAGAACATCAGTGGAGTTGAAAAGGATCCATGAAATGGATCAGATTCTGTTTCATTTGCTTCCTATGAACAACACAAATATCACCAAATTAATGAAATCTGTCCAGCTTTTGGAGAATTTCTGTGGTTCAGCAGTGGGTCTCTGAACTGTTGCTCACCACTGGATATTGATAAACTGACAGATGGATTGTGACTAGAAACAGCAAAACTTTAATTCCTGTGGTCTCCAAAAAGTTTTTTCATAAAAATGTTTTTTCGTAAACCACATACATGTTCTTATTTCTATTGAACTAAAATAATGCTAATTATTAAAAAATAATTTTTAAACCTAATCATTAGAGAGAAGAAAAAGCATTGTTGATAGTTTATTTTTGGCCCATTGTAGCAAATAATCAAATTCTTCTAATTACTTGAAATTTTCTTATGGTTTTAGTAAAAAAAAAGAGTTATTTACTTTTATATGGCTATTTCTCTTCCTAAGGTATAAAGTATTTTTTCTTAAATTTTGCCAGAGTATTTTGTATAGATATGGTAAGATCTTAAAAAGTCTTAATAAAAAAACAAGGGAATATGGGAATAGTCATAGTAGATCCAGGCCCTTAATTTTCTTGGTGGTGATTCTGTTCCTGCAATGAAAGTAAATACCAGAGAACTGTACAAGAACTTCACAGTGTAAAAGATTAGTTTTTCAGTGCAGTTCAGAACTGCACTGTTTTAACATTTTATTTATTAAGCTATATGATGGTTCTGAAATACCTTGCTGCAGTAGCCAAACACTTTGTGTATATGTTAGTGCTTTTAACATTTGTTCCTGAACTATAAGGTTAGGTTAAATTAGAGTAAAATACATTTTAGTTACTATGTACCTTTAATCTTGGTATTTACATCTGCTGACTAAAGGGAAATTCTAGAATACTGGTTTTGATCTGTTCAGACACCCCAAGGTACAGTTTGTGATGACCCTCCCTCTGAAATGTTTTCCCTTGCTGAAAAAAGCAGTGCTTGCTAAGCAAATGTCAGACTGTCACACTCTCAACATCGATCTGCTGCTCCTGCCTTAGGTGATTGTGGGCAGGGATTCCAGACACACCAGGAGCCCCAGCCTGCAGTTGTGTGATGGCCAGCCTGTCCTCTTGAGGGTGAGGGTGTCCATTGTTCATCTGTTTCAGAGGCAGATAGCAGCAGTGGCTTGCCTGGGAGAGGCAGTGGCTTCTAATTACTGGCTCCTGCTGAGTTTGGACTGATCAGGAAGCAGAGCACCATTTAATTTCCATGGAAGAATCTGGTTTGACTTGCTGGGAGAGCCATCAGATATGCATTACTTTATGCTGTGTGTAATTGCTATTACCCTCATTTCCTGAGCTTGAAAGCCTTCCATCTTCTCTCCACGTTGGGCTCTTAATGTAAGAGTTGCCCCAGCTTTTGGGTTGCTCCTGTGCTAGATTCACTTTTTTGCAGCATTTTGTAAATACCTTCATTGCTAATATCCCAGATGACTACTCAATTTTAATTTGACTTTCATAATTTTGTCTTTATGGCAATAAAGAGTAGCCCCAGTCTTTGTGCTGGCTTCACAAATGACCCATAACATATTATGTCTCTACAGTCTGGGATAACACAACTTCGGATAAGAGCCCATTTTCTGATGCCTGGGTGGATTCTAGTTTTTCCATCAGCTGAAGCAAAGTGCTTAACAGCTTTGAACAATTATTAGTGTTTAACAAAATATGTGCTTCTATAGTAACGTTCTTCAAATTAAGCTATTAAAGCAGGATGGAAATTGGCTTAGTCTTTGACATATCCTCATAGTATTGATGTCTGAGCAGTATGAAATGAATCACAGTTTTTATTAAAAAAGAAATGCTTTTTAACGTGGACTTTTCAGATGTCATTGTTCAGGAGTGGATGCAGGGTTTAATTACACTTCATTACATTGCTGACTGAAAAAGATCAGAATTCTTAAATCACTACTTGAAGTTTGTTCAGTTTTGACATGTACTCTGTAATCTTTCATTATGTTATCTTTTTGAATAAGAATTTAATTTCAGTTTTATAAGTCATGTATTTAGAATGACCCTGGGCATAAAGCTGTAGAAATTTGTGTTTGCATGCCTTCTGGACGACTATGGCAAATATTGGATGCTGTGTAAGCTTTTTTAGCATCATACATGTATTTATTTATGTGTAGGTAGAATTAATGGTATTGTGGGAAAACACCTTCATAGTCCACGTAAAGATCTAGTCTATAGTTGAATCATTTACCCATTCTCCAAGTATGAAAAGATAGCAGATTTTTCTTTCTGACCAGAGAAAGAGGTACATTTTCAGCACTGAGGCATAAATATTTTTGGAATAATTTATTTATGGATAAATAATGTAAGAACTTCTAATGCCTACTTTTTTTTTGGCTGTATTTTAGTAGGAGAACAACATTGTTGAAATCCATGTAAATTAAATTAAAATTACGTATAAGAATTAATAGTCTAATAAGTTAGGGTATTAATAGATAATGCTACACACGATCAAGTGAATAGGTCAAGTAATGTGTGTGTTTGAAATAACTGCAATAGAAAAATCAATTTATTTTACCCTTCTTCTGTGCATATATAATCTCTGTATTGCTAATTTGTTGTCCATTGTGAATAAATAAACTAACTGTGAAAGTAAATTTGCAGGTACCAAAGTTTCTGTGTGTTGATCACACAAACTGTCTGATCTTTGGTTTTGGGTTTTTTTCTGGTTCCTCCTCACAAGGAGAGGCCAGAAAGCTGCCTTGGCTCCCCTGTTTGTCAGGGCAGTGCTGCTGGAGAAGGTGAGGTGGAGACAGGCAGTGGCTTTGCAATCGAGTGCCCAGGCCGGGGGTATCTGCTCCCAGCGCGTCCCGTGTTCCAGCAGAGCCCGCGGTCAGGGCGCTTTCTGCTCTGCATTGCTCCAGGGAGACTGCGCAGCACTGAGCCTCTCTCAGCTCCGTGTTACACTCTGCCCTGTAGCAATTGGCTGAATCGCTACATCTGTATTTAAAAGTTAAAATTAATCCCATTTAAGATTGGTGTGTATCTAATGTCATGTGATTGTATTATACTTGAGTTCCTCTGCCAGTAGTTGCATGCGCTTTGTTAGATATTCCAAAACGGGTATTTTCACAGAGATAGAATGAATTTGGATATCTATGAGTAACTAGACAAAAATAAATTGCTTAAGCTCATCTCAAAATCAATTACTCAAAAATTACAAGAATTGAGATAATTTTTTTTAAACTTTTTTCTTTTCCGTGTTCTGGAAATGTAGAATCAAGATACTTGCCCGTCTGCTGTTCTTGCAGTATTTCAAGTCTTTAGTGTTTTCATAGGAATTTCTCTCTCGAACTTTACTTGTAATACATGGTTCCCATAGTTTTGTCCCTTGAAAATGGAACTGAAATGTGCTAAGTACAAGCTATTTCTGAAATTGAAATAGGTGTAGTTCTAATAATTTAGAGAAATTTTGAAATCCTCTGTTATTTTTATCTTACTGAACTAATGTATGAAGGGAACAAAGTGCCTTATGTTCAATAAGAATTTAACTTTTGTTAAGATTTTTTTCATTGACTCATTTCAGGTGTTATTTTAACATCATTAAAGGCTACTACATGCAATCTAGCTATGATCTGGAGAATCTGAGATAACATTGTTTAATGTTCTCTGCTAAACTTCTGCCAATAATAGTTAATATTTCTATACATTTCAGTTAATTTCTTATTCTTTAGTCTTTTGCTGTGGGACAGTACTTTTTTGATACCATTAATGTCAAGCCATTTATAATAAATACAGATTTTAGGGCTAAATTTCTTTTATAATAAGAAGATATTATAATGAGTTTATCAGCATCAGGTAGAGCATTTGAGGGAGAGTATGTTTTTATAGGGTGAATGCTTCAGCTTATAATAATTATTAGGCATTAACACAGCAGTTTTTAATGAATTTTAAATTGTCTTAAAGGAACCCAGCCAGAATGGACCTCTTTTTACTGAGTTAAAGTTCTACATGCGAGCTGCTAAGCCAGATGAAAGTAAGCAGTCTATTAAAATATTTTTAATGACCTACAACCATTTATGAAAATAGAGCCTGTAGAAGTAAAGTAAGGTTGAACCTTGAGAATCTCTTTAGGTAATTTTCAAAATAATTTTTAAATTATTGAAATGGAATGTAGATATACAGTAAATTAGAGGATTTTTGTAAGAAGTTCTTTGTAGTTCTGTTGGTTGTATTGTCTAAATTTAAACTTGAGTTGCATCCTTGTCCTTACAATGTATATGAGATTAATTTTCCTGTATACTTTGCATATACATTTCCATGAAATAAGCAGCTCACAGGTATGCAGAATCTGTAAGTGATGTGACTACTCCCTTTTTATGTAAGTCTCTACTCATGCAAATTCATGAACTTAACTTTATTTGTATTTTCAGTTCAGAAGTGGACTAAGTCCCATAAACTGAAATATTTAGGTGTACCAAGATATTGGGGTTCTGGCTTGCATGAAAGAAATGGAAACAGGTGACTATATCTTTTGTTGACATATACTGGAAGTTATTTCATCCACAAACATCTCTTTTAGCCTAAGTTACTTTACAAGGTGTATTTTCTGCTTATGTTCATGTTGTTAACTTCTGCTACAAATTTTCATGTACATGGCAAGGTATGTTTAGGAACTATGTAAGTAGATACATTTTGTTTGTATTCTGTTTGTTACTCCTGTTTGTGTTTGTTACAGTGTTTATAATTGAGATTTCATTTGTTGTGAGCATTGCTGTAAAACAATGATGCTCTTTATGTATATGTGGTTTAGAAGCTTTTTATATTGTAATTAAAACAAAGTCAATTTCTAATGTACAAGTCCTGGAATGATATGACTAAAGTTCTTGTTGTGTGCACTTAAAGTGTATTTTCACTCACAAATATTACGGACTTAGTGTTCTCTAAAATCTCTTCTATTTTCCATAAGGATGGAGCTTTTTCTGGCTTAATATGTGAGCTGGAATAATTGCTAGTCTCATGTTAAATTTGTTTTAAGTCTAGGGATTGTTTTTAGTATTCTTCCATGCCAGGAAAGGTTTTTGTTACTTAGTCTTTAATGCTAATGCCTGCTTATGTAATAGTCCGTGTTTCCTAGTGACCCTTCTCTAAACAGCTGTGCTGCAGAGGAGTTTTAGTAGTTTTCTGGCAGCTTACAGTAGGTCAGGCTGCTTTGTGTGCTCACTGCATAGAGCAGTCAGTGGGGATGCCTTAGTATGTCAGAAATATTAGTGTTTCAGTAGATCCTCAACTGTAAAACTAACCTAATGTAAAAACAAAATTCATTTTGATAGCAAAAGTAAATGTAGCATTTTTTTAAGCCTGCAAATACAAGTGACTTGTATTCAGTGTTTAGTGCCTGAATTTTTTTAATATAACCAGTACGAACTCTCATAGTTCTAGAACCAGTTTGGCTATAGCAATGAATATCAAAATGCCTCTGGCAAGTGAGAGGTTTTTGTTGTTAACAACAGGTCAAAAAAAGTTTTTAATAGACTTCAGTTAAGGAACATTGTAAGTGAACATGTTAAATCAGTTAGCCATTTATACAATCCAAGAAATGTATTTTTGTAAGTAGATGGTGCTTGGTTTTGCCTATAGTGAGTTACAATAGGGATGCTTTCCTCTGTGAGTACTTGTTATTTTGTTGCATAACTAGAATATAGAGCAGTTGTTTTGATAGATGAACATTTGAGTAGCTGATGTGAAAAAGGTAAGAATTGATGTACAGTGTTAAAAAATGCTGTATTTCAAGTATTTCCCACAGTTTCTTTTGAGAGAGAAATCACTAGTTTCACTCTTTTCAATCACTAGTTAGTACAGTTAACATGCAAATAAAAAATTTTCCCTAAGTATGATTCAGTATCTTTGGTGGTTTTTTGGCTTTGATTATTTTTTTTCTCTTTGAATTTAGCTATCGATTTATGATAATGGACCGATTTGGCAGAGATCTTCAGAAGATGTATGAAGAGAATGCAAAGCAGTTTTCCCATAAAACTGTACTACAATTAGGCCTGAGAATAGTAAGTTTAAAAAATACATTTTGTTTTCTCAATCTGTCTTCCCTGTGTAAATGTCTCAGTTCAGTCCCACTTTTGTGCTGAGTCCAGGTCCTCTGGTGGGCAGACCTGGGTACTGCATTTACATGACTTTTGTTTTGTTAGCTTGATATTCTGGAATATGTCCATGAGCATGAATATGTGCATGGAGACATCAAGGCCTCAAACCTCCTTCTGAGTTACAAGAACCCTAATCAGGTATTTATGATGGATTTTACTCCTCATGTTTTAAACCTATTTGACAACAATGAAAGTGTTTTGAACCTGTGAAATCTAGCAGAAGCTAATTTTTAAGAATGTATATGGTAACATTATTTCTGCTTGACATTTATATCTAGTTAATATTCTATGATTTTTTTAATGCTTTTTGCTGGACAGTTATCATTTGACTATTTGGCCTAAATAGTATTCTAGAGAAATTCTCAAGATTAAAAGAAAATTGACGCACAAATAGGTATTTGCAGGTGGAAGCCTAAAATTATGTAGCACACTGGTAAATTATGTTTGCCTGTCTGCATTGTTACCTCTTTGCTTTGTTCAAGAAATCCATCAGATAAGTGTTCTGTTACTTGGAAAAATTGGTCTTTAAAGTGTTGATTGTTCCGCTTGATTTATGGAAGTCTTTCATTTTTCTGCATTTTAAACTCTCTTTACTATTCAAACAATGCATATTAGAGTTTCAGATTATGGATTTATCCTTGCTCAAATGTGAAAGATGTAAAATAGTAAGTAATTTCTGTTCTCTTAGAGTAATTATGTTGTTAGTGAGAAGTAGTAGTATGCAGTATTGTTCAAATGGGTCAAGTGACTTTAAAGAGGGTAGCACAGTGAATGTGCTATAACTCTATGGACATTACTTCTTTTTTTTTTTGCTTGTTACTTGGGTTTGTTTGTAATTTTAAAATCTAATTTTACTGGTAATAACTATTGTACTGTACTTGCCTTCTGTAGCAGCAAGAAATGACTTCCAGATCAGACTGCTTTGTGGAAAACAATGAAACCTAACTGACACATTGTTTTGAAATCATATGTGTTAAGATTAATAAAGTACTGAGAATCATTCACAGTTGAACAACTTGCCATTCTTAATATTTTCAAAGGAGTTATGAGAATGGTTGGGAGTTGCATTTATTATTTGTGTATTTTTTGTGTTTATAGTTCTTTAACCTTCAAATGCTTTGTGGGAATTACTAGGTGTACTTGGTGGATTATGGACTTGCCTACCGATACTGTCCTGATGGAGTTCACAAAGTATATAAAGAAGATCCTAAAAGGTGCCATGATGGAACTATGGAATACACCAGTATTGATGCACACAAGGGTGTGGGTAAGGATGTAAAACTTTGCAAGAGGCATTTGCATATCCTTTTTTGTAAATAAAAGACTTTAAAAAACTCAGTGCAACAAATAAACAAATCAGGTTTCTGATTCTAAAAAAATGCTTTTTCTTTTTTTTTTTTTTTTTTTTTTTGTTCTTTCTGTGCTATGCTGGCATTTTTCTTTTTTTCTATTTACTAACTTTTACTAATTGTATTTTTAATGTAACTTTCTTAAGAGCTTCTTAATTTATAAAGATAAGAGGTTCAGCGTATTACTTTTTATTTACCAAGTAGAAATGGAATAGTGCTTGTGAGATTTTGATAGAAAAATAGGTCCTGGTTTTAGGAGAAAAGTAGTTGCTGTTATCAATGTGAAGATATTTTTCATTTTAACTCAAAAAAACTTAATTAATTATGCCTATAGTTGCTGAACATCGAAAAACAAGCAGTGAGAAAAGGTTGAATATGTAAAGGACAGGTTTATGTCTGATTAATCATTGAGGATTTATAGTGAATATTAACTTCTTTTTCTTCTTAAATATTGCTTTATTAGCATAAGAGTGTTTTCTGCAAAAATAACAGTTGTTGAAAATTATTATATACTTGAGGATAGTTAAAGCTGAACATAACCAAAGACAACTTGGTCTGCCGATTTATATTTCCAGTGTAGTCTGTGGTCACTGTATATGTTTTATGGTTGCTTATTTCTAGATGGGGCTTTTTGTGAAGGCTTTGGGATCTGATCTCATATGGTCCTTTGTTCAGTTTTCAGGCCACATCAAATAATTCAGCATTGTAGAAGATTTTTGGGGGAGGTGGGGCTTCAGCACTTTTACCTTTTTATAGTTGAAGGGAAGTAAAAACTATTTTGAACTGAAAGTCAATCATTTCACTAACTTGTTCTATTTTTTTCCACAACCTGAGTACTTAAAAAGCTTCCCAAATTGGGATAACTGCAGCATGTCATGTCTTTGAATAGAAGAAGTTGATAAAGAGCTTGAAAAAGAAGTGATCCTTCCAGATGTAGGAACAATATTTTTTTCCTTCCTAGCTTTCATGCTAAAATAAAGACATATGTAACAGATAAAGTAGTGTTAGCATTGTCTTAACATATTTATAAATTTGTTTATAAACTGTTAAGCTGTGTGTGCTTTATTAACTGTTATGGTTGGTTTTTTTGTATGTGCTTGTATATTTAGCACCATCAAGACGTGGTGATCTGGAGATCTTGGGTTACTGTATGATTCATTGGCTTAGTGGCCATCTACCATGGGAAGATAATTTGAAAGATCCAAATTTTGTCAGAGACTCAAAAATCAGGTGAGAAACTGTTTGTTTTCATTCTCTTTTGAGAATGAAAATGTCTTTCTGTAGAAATGCTTTGTACTTTGAGTATGTTCCCTTTTGGTGAGTAGCTCTTACTGTGTATACCTCCCATTTTCCTTTTATGTCTCCTGTATCCTTGACATATAATTATACTTCACTTGTACTGTTCTGCTGGCTTCTTTTGCGTGTCTGAGATGTTTATTTTTCCACCACAGTACTGGCACTTAGAATTGCCATGGTGAAGCCAAAAGCACTCTTAGCAGGATGCAGGTAACCATCAGTCATGCATTACAGGAAGAGAAGTGTGGAGTGTGAGTCCCTTTAACACCATGCTCTCATGTATGTGGCAGAAATGAAGGCTAAAGGGGAATCTTAAATGTCTTTGAGCATCATTCCAGCTTGAGCACTACTGTTATGAGATTTTAAAATTATTTTTCATTTTGTCCTTCAATCTCAATGTCAACATGCCTTCATCTTCCCCTCAGCCCAGGTCAGCCTTCTCTTTTCACATATTTAATATGAAGAGAGCTGTCCCAGCACAGCAGTTTCTGTCTCATTAACAAGTATTTGTTATTTGTCTTCCTTAGCACTGGTGTGTGAGGGTTGAAAATGGACCAGTTCTTTTTCTTCAGTCTTCTACTTGCTTTTGAGAATCAGAAACTGTTTCAGATGACCCATCTGGCATTCATCAGGTTCTGAAATGTGCTGCACACCTACAAATGGCTACACTAAGTCATAACAGAGGCTTATGCAGTAGTGTTTCCTGTATCTGACAGTGGCCCAAACTGGGTACATAAATAGTTTATCAGAACAGGACACGATTGAAAATTCAAAAGAAACAGTAGTTTTGACTAATTTTGTTTTTCAGATGTAGAGATAATATTTCCATTTTGATGGACAAATGCTTTCCTGGGAAAAATAAACCAGGTAAGCGGAGCTATTTTAAAATACTTGTTTACTGAACCTTTCACGTATTTTAATTCTTCCTTTCAATCAGGAACAACAAAGTGGCATGAATTTGATTGTTGCTGAAGAGAAGTCTAGACTCTTCATTTTGGCTGCAGTTACACTACAGACACTCTGTTATTTCTGGTTAAGCATTTCAAACATGAGATGTGTAAATTGATTTTTCACAACTGAATTTTAGATATGGAAATTTAAGAAGTAGTGCAGTCTTGAAGTATAGGTTGTTCCTATTTGGCACAGGTGATTTGCTGAGTACTTTTTTTTTTGTTTTAACTGACTGTATTAGAAATACGCTTTCCTGGGATCTTACTATTTAGTTATTTTCAGCTATTCCTGGTGATCAGAAGAGTTTTCTCATTCAAGTGTAACTTGTTTGTTTTTTCAGTGGTCTAATGATTCCTGTATTATTTAGTATATGTTTCAGTCTTGAACTGATGAAGTTCTGAGATAACATTGAATTTCCTTTTCCACATTTTTAAATATAGATATAAGAAATACTATGTAAATAAGCATTCATTGGTGAAAATTGGCCTATTAGGGTTTTTTACGACTGACTGTTTTCTTCATTGCAATAAACATGTAAAAAACAGTGATGCTGTCATCACTGGGTAATGAACCTTGGTATAATTTTTTTCTAAAATGTGTAGTAAAGACATAATTATTATGAGTTTATAAATAACCATTTCAAGAATAGCATAAGTAGTGCATGCATAATTTCTGTCTCTTTTGTAGTAAAAGTGAATTATTAAAATGTTTTCAAATAGAAATTAATTGGAAGTGCCATTTCTTTAGATGAAATAGCCAAATATATGGAAAAGGTGAAGGTACTCAGCTATGAAGAGAAACCTGTTTATCAGCATTTCCGAGAAATACTTCTGCAAGGTCTCAAGGCCATTGGACAAAAAGATGATGGTGTGCTTGACTTTGGCTTGGTGGAGAACGGAGACTTTCAAAGAAACCCTGTGCAAAAGGTTTTACTCTAAAAATTCATGTCCTCTTTTATTGCATTTGGTTGAGTAAGAGTTAATGATATTGGAAGTAGGTGTCATAACTTAATCCAGTAGCAAATAATTAAATAGTGAAATGTTTAAGTCCTAGTTGCACACATTATTTTTCTAATTAAACTTAACTAATTGTTAATAAAACTTAATACAGAATGATGTTTATAGAGGTACTTCCATAGTAGATAGTACCTTAGATAACAAAATTTGTATACCTGGATATAATGATGTTTGAACATTAATTTGGTTAATTTACTTACTTCTTTCGATTGGTAAAACTCTGGATGGATCAAGTACATGTAAGATTAGCCTAGTTTTTGTTTCATATTAGTTTCCTTTCCATGACTAATTCAAAGCTTAATTTTAAATATGCATCTTTATGGCAATATTTGATTCTGGAATTCACATATTGATTTCACTAATCTCTTTTTTTTGAGTCTTAACTGTATTGGTAGGCTAGGGGTGTTTTCTTCCTTGTATTTAAGAAGCCTTAAATGCTGGACTTGAATTCCACTTTGAATACAGCATTAAAGACTTTAAGGTTTAGAGAAAGTATGTTAAAGCAGCTTATACCCATAAAAAGGTGGTCACATAATGGGACAGTAATTATCATCTTCTACTTCAAACTGAATTTATTACTTCTTTATTTACATTTGTTAATAGCAGGTGGGCAGTTTACTGGTTCCTTTAGCATGAGCCAGGGAACTGAGAATTATAATACAGGATAATAGTACAAGTATGTTGCTTGCTTACTGACATAATCAGCAGTGTGCTAAAGATGAGGGAAAGCAGGAAATAAAAAAACCTGAAGAATTCTAAAGTTTTCTGGAGATACATGTTCAGCATTTCTTAGATCTTTTTGCCCAGTAAATAGTATTTTGGCTAAAATCATACAGCTGTGGTCTCTGTACTAATGTTTTCTGCTGAACTGAGTGTAAAGGTCCCTCCAAAAGTAGATTTTGATAGCGTAAGTTCTGGTCCCTCTGTGGTTTGATATGGCTTGAGACCTGGAATTTGGGGAAAAAATAATCTGTCTTTAATGGTTGGCTGGTTTTTTTTGCTGAGTAAGTTGGCCTGCTGCAGAGCCAACATCTGTGACCTGTAACGTCCTTGTCCAGCAGAGATGTCTGGTGCACATTTGCAATGGAATAAAAACTTGAAAAATCTTGGTTTTTTATTCTGTGTCAGTGAAGACCATTCCCAGAGGGTGGGATAATCCTTTTCCATAGGTTCTTACCTCCTGACCTCAAATAGAAGAAGTAAGCCTATTCATTGGGTTCATTTTTTTTAAATATACTTTGAGAACCATGTGCATGGTCAGCTTACTCAGTTGTCACAAAAGAAGCACTTAGATAAAACAGGGAGTGATACTGGCCCCACATGAGTAAGTGTTTTCAGCTGTCTTCTTCATGTTTCAGTGGGCTTGATGCTACTTCATGACAGCTGCTGCTAGAGTGTCTGGACAGAATAAGATTGATGGGCATCATAACCTTCTTGCTTTTGACCAAACACCAGGACAGATGATTCTTCCTTCTATGTTGCGTTTTGTAGGCCTTGTAAAAGCTGCAGTATAGGCTGGGGTAGAAGATAACTTAAGTGTTTTAAAGATAACTTCCAAATTCCAAACTTCATTAAAACTACTCTCCATAAATATAATTTGCCATGGATCAGTAGCATTTTGCCTCTGAAAGCCAGGATCTTCTATCACATGCTGGATTTTGTTTGACATGCTTAATGCCTAATCTGAAAAAGAAAAATGCAGTCTGGCATCCACCCTTGAGAAGATTGTGACCTCTAGCACAAAATATCTGACATTTTGGCCCTACTATCTTTTAATCACGGCAGGTCTTAACACACCTATTCTTCATTTATTTTGGTACAATCTACCGTAACATTTTCTTAAAACAGTGTTATTTGACATTCTGAAGTTACGGTGTTTCACAGCTAGGAGATAATATTTCTAGCTTCTGTGTAAATACCTTCTTAGACTGTAGGATTCTCCTGTGCTATCAGCTAATTGAGCAATGGTAGGCATTTATATGTTACATATAAACATGATTGTTCTGGAATCTGAGTCATTCTCCAGTATTGGTATCTGGGTAAAAGTCACAGATGTCTGCTGTATTAAAAGTTAGCATTTTATTTTCTATATCATGTCTCAAGTTTCCCCAGATGTATGAATAAATTAAACATAGTCCACAGATGTGCTTAAGGTTTTTCCTTTTTTTTTTTCCTGTATAGTAAACACGCTGGTTTGTGAGTGTGGTATTCTCTAGTAGTTCTAGACAAACAAGAAGCTAGCAGTACCACGTATTGAAGGAAGTATTTCAAGCTCTTGACTAAATTATTTAGAGCAAGGACCACGTTTTACTGTTGTTCAGTGCTGAAGAGTGTATGGGAAATACTGGGAGTGAAGTAGCCTGGAAAAATACAGATCTTAGTGATTTGTGGTTCCTTCTAATGTTCAGGTTCAAATGTGCAGGTGTTGCTTTTGTCAGATGAATGCTGCCTGATTTCTACTGCTATGTAATTCACCTGCATCAAGATTAAGAAACCACTTTTTATTAAATAAGCTTGGAAACAAGATAAATGTATTTTGCTTTTCTGCAATATGTATTGAATATCTGTTTTTCTGATGAGCATTTAAAATGTTTCCTAGTACAATTGGGAGGAATGCATTATCTCTCATATAAAAGCAGTACAGTGCTGAAATAGTCCTCCTTAATTTTGGTCAGAATGAACAAAAGTGTCTGTGTTTATTCCTGCCTAATGCATCACAAATCTGCTGACATGCTAACCTTGGAGTCTTGGCTGGCGGTAATCAGGCCTGTGCACCGGCAGGAAAGATGTACCTAATGCACTCCATCAGTGCAGTTTGCATATGGAAGTTCTCACAGGGGAGCTGCCCTGTGCCAGCTGAGGGTTACCTGCCCACTGCAGTTATTGTATGTAATTATCGAACCAATCTGTTCAGCCCAGCAGGGTTTAGATGGTAATCATGAAGCAACACTTTGGAAAGGAAAGATGTAATGCACTCTCTCCTTCTCCCGTGAGCTGTGTGAAGTTGTAGCCACTTTTAAAGCTGTGTTAATAAAGCTCTAGTCTCACACAATTAAAAAATAAATAAATTAAGAAGAAGGAAAAGTAAAACTCTGCTGTTCCATGCTTTTCGTGTATGTCTAATACACTTTATCTTTTGCAAAAATCATGGCTTTAAAACAATAATTTTCCGTAACTACTTCAGGAATACTTTGCAATAGTAAGATTAATTGTAATACACAGATAATAAGAGTTCTATCCATTTAGAGGTTTTAAGATAATGGACCTTGAATAGAGTCCAGATTTTCCAAATACCTCTCTTTGGAACAGAACCCATGGTTGCTATTTAAAAAAAGTACTGTCAGTGATTATTAGCTTCTTTTGAGCTGTGCAAAGAAAGCCTTAAGAAGCAAGGATCCAAACAAACTTGACTTTAATGTGGTGTAATTTTTTTAGAAAACTCAATTCATATGAACTTGGGATAAAATGTTATGTGTTCTTTAAGTTTTTCAGGTTATTCCTTTGTAACATGTATTCAGTGTGAGATAAAACCCCAGATTATGATCACAACACCTCATGTTTTTCTAAATCAAAATTTCAACTGCTAAAGTGATCTGCAGATTGGGGAACTGTTTCAAGTTGTGTATGGATTAGTAACAGTATTCTTGTGTTAATACAAGAATACATTTTTTCTACTACTGGAGACATTTTATAATATATAATATACAAGAAGGCAATACCTTATGAGGATATTTACATGTCTGCTTTACATGGTCTTTCTTGCTCTTGAGATCAACTGCTAATTTTCATAATTTTTTTATTTTTTCAGAAAAGAAGAAAGGCAGCAGCTGCAGCCAGTGAGAGCACTGAGGCAAAAATGGATGATTCAGGAAGTCCAAAGAAAAAGAAAGCTGCTATTTCTAGTAAGTCAAAAGATTGTTCTGACAGTCACATGTACTGGTGTGGCAGGATACCTTGGCTAAAGTCCAGACCCTCACACAGCCACTTGCTCCCCTCCGCAGTGGGACAGAAGGAGAAAATAGGATGAGAAAACCTATTAATTAAAACAAAGATGAAGAAATCTTTTACTGTTTACTGTTTTGGACAAATCAGACTCAACTTGGGGAAAATAAATGTAAATATATTGCAAATTTAAAATAAATTTGGATAGCGACAAACATTAAAACAACACCTTTCATTTGCTTTCCCCCAAACTCAGCCTAACTTTAAACTCTACCACTCTTGTTCAGTGCAGGGGTCCTGGAGGGGAAGTGTGCTGTGGTCTCTGCTGCTCCTTCATCCTTACATTTTCCCCCTGCTCCAGTGTGGGCTCTGTTTTGGGTTGTAGTCTTTCAGGGGGAAAAAAAAAAAAAAAAAAAAAAAGAAGGTGGTCCAGTTTTTTTCAGGAAATATCAATTTTTTCCAGGTTGGGCTCTCACATGAGTTGCAGGGGATATCTCCTCCATTCTGGGTCCTTCCTGAGCTACAGGGAATATGCACTCTTATGCAATGGAATACCACTTCCACCTCTGACTTTGGTGTTCTGTCTGCTGTTTCCCCCTCTTCTCACTGCACTGCTACTCCCTTTCTACCTGTCCAGTGATTTGTTTTTTGTCCTTTCTTAAATCTTTCCACAGAGGTGCCACAAACAAATTTGGCTCAGCTTTGGCCTACAGTGGGCTTGTTTTGAAGCTTTGGCCTGCAGTGAGTTTGTAGTGGAGCCAGCTGGAAAGGGCTGTGTCAGGTACAGGAGAGCAGCTGGCCTCTCCCCACAGAAGCTAGCCCTCAGCTTACCAAAACCCAGCCACATAAAATACCCAATAGAACCTTTAGCAGTTCAAGTGCTTTTGATCTTTTGTAATTTCTTGTTAGATTAACTTTGTTAAATAACTTAGAATATTTCAACTTTCTGTGTAAGAAAGGATTATGCTCCAATTAAGTAGTGCCCAAAGCTGGTGAAATTGCTAGGTGATAAAAATTGGTAGCTGAACCAATGTATTTGCATTTTGCCATTCTGTGCTCATTCTCACTTTTGTGCTCCTGTCTTGTCCAGTTCACTGTTAGAACATGCTGACTCCTCAGGATTCCTCTGCACAGTGTTAAAGCCAAAGGCTAGCAGCAGAAGCTTCCAAAAGCAAGCATGTTTAAAGTCAAGGAAAGGATTATCTATAAGGATAGAAAATGCTGAAGCTATTATTTCAGTGTAATTTGGCATAGTTTCAGTGCAGTATGGAAAAAGTCATGGACAGATAAAGTAGGATTATTGAAAATCCAATGTGAGAAATCTTCAATAGATCTGTATAGGGAAAGCTGGTGGTGAGTGTCCAGTTAAACTGCTTTATGGATCCAGCTTTGTAGTTCCTTTATGTAAATGTGAACTGAATTCAAGTAATAGCAAAGATATTTTTCCTAAAGAATTTTTGATTTATAATTTTAAGTAAAATACCAGATGTTGTCTGTGGTCAAATAGTCTAAAAATAAAGCAGTAGGACTGAAGTCTACACCAAAACAAATGTCCTTGTTTAAAAACAGTTTGATGGAGAATGGGAATGGGAAACTGTAAGCTTTCAAAGACAGTAATAATATTGGTGAGTTTTGGATTTACCCTGGTGTACTTACTCAAATTTTGGGGCACAAAGTACAAGGAATAAAGCTAATGTTATTCCAGGAGGTAACTCTGCTTTGGTCATTTTCAGCTGTTCATATTATAGAATTTTAATCGTTAAGGCCAATGATTATTTCTGGTTTTTGAATATGTATTTACTTACTGATTTCAGTTTATTATAAATTCTCTAGGTTTGTCAGTGGCTGAAAAAGTATTAATTGGATTATACTTTCTTTCAAAGGAATAGGATGATGCTGACACAGTTTTCGCGTTTATGCTTATATGATGCTGACACAGTTTTAGCATTTTAGATATAATTTAAGACTTTTTAACAAAATACTTAATACAGTTGACTATTTTCTGGTTGTGATTTGATGCACATGCGCAGAACATACTTTCTTTTCTTATATTATACTACTTTTTCCTGGGATTGTAGATTGAAATTCTTATAGAAAGAGATGGAAAAGAACTTGAAGAATTGCAGTCCAGGTGGTAACATCAGCTTTTTCTAAACAATGAGGTTTTTTCAGATCAAGTGAAGGTATTTGGGAGGCAGTATAGATTTTCAACATAAGCTTAAATGAGAAAAACTTGCTAGTTCAATAAAGTTAGAGATGAAATGGTTCTAATTTCACCTTTTTACACTACTCAATTTAATGAATACCAAGTAGAGGGAGTACATAAAATGCTTTCAGGTGAAATGTGATAGATGTACTTACTCATTTGGTTCTCTCCAAATTTGGAATTAAAAACTTCACCAACTACTACATGATTCATAAACCTGTGTTGAAGGAAAGGGTAACTGTATCATAATAGTTTCTGATTCTGATGCTTTCAGAGTTTGAAAAGGACTGATTATTATAGAAATACTTAAAACTGTGTTTCCAAATCTGACTAGTTTTGTGTTACCATGGACTTGTTTCTCCATTAAATGGTTTTTCCTGTGACTTAAAAAAAAAAAAATCCTGAAAATCCTGAAGTTCAGTAAAATGGATATTTTCCTGATACCTCTTAGTTGTACAATTTGAGGTTGAGTCATCCAGGAATGCTTTAAAAGTTGTTGAAACTCTATATTATTGGTTTCTAAGAGGCACAAATATGGTGGAATGGTGGTTGCTCTTCAGGTATTCAAACAACAACTCATAAATGTTTCAACAAAAAGCAATAGCAAGAGCTGTGCAGCCTCTTGCTGTTCAGCTTATCAGCATTAACCACATCTGACTATGCAGTTTGTCTTGTCCAGTCCAAAAGATGAGTTGTCCCCAAAAGATCCTGATCAGCTATGTGGCATTTTGAGTACCCTAAGGTGCTCAGTGGCCATAGGAAGTCTGCCAGTATTGAAATCTGCTGGGGCTGGGGAGCCCCCAGACTTGGAGGAGGAGGAAGAACGAATTGTTTGAGGACCTTCAAAAGCTACTTAAATTAGAAAAGGTGTGGTAGGAGGTGCTTTTAATGTTAAAGATTATTAAATATTATGGATAGGGAGGTTAAAATAGATTTGGTTTACATTTAATTTATCTTTGTGGTTCTTCATGAATAGTAGGGCTTTTTCTGCAATTTACAAGTGACAAATTCAGTGAGAATTACTTTGAACATGTGCCACTAATTATAATAAAGAGAAAAAATTAGTGTCCAACATGTAAAATATGGGAGTGTTACTGTGTACTTCTGTGTGTGCTTGGAACACAGTTCTTTATTTAATCTACCTTTATGTTTTGGGCTTGTTTCTGTACAATATTTTCAGATCATTTCTAGCACTTAACCACATTTAAAATTTAAGTAATTTATGCTCCCTTTTAACACTTAATGGGACTTTCTTGTGTTTGCTGCTAATAAAAAGTATTAAAACAATACCTCTTGTAACAAAAATTTTCCATGTGTAAGGTTTTGTATAATGACTTTACATGTAGAGGTAAGTAATTTAAGAAAAAAGGTTTTGTCTGGTTTTTTGGTTGTTTTTCTGTGACCTGAAGATGAATTGCAGTATGTTGAACAAGTAAGTATTGCAATTCAGACTCAGATATAAAATTTGCAAGGGAAATTTTTCTACAGGGAAGAAAAATCATACTGCAGAGACTCAGATTTTTACAGGGAACTAACCTTTTGCAGGATTGCAAGTAATGTTTTGAATTAAACTGCCTTCTTCCTGCAAATTGCTGTGTGGCAAAGAGGAAGGTTAATTTCAGACACATGCTGTATGGGACAAATGATTTCTGTTTATGTACAATTGTGTTTTGAAATATCTTCAGTGAAGCAATTTTTGCAAATAGAAGTAAACCAGTTTCAGTTTCATCTGGAACAATTTTATATGAAAATTTTTAAAAGAACATTCATATATTTGATGTTATCTGTAAGAAATACACAGGCATAAAATCATAAATAATGATTCTTATGTTCTGATGTTTTTCCTTATGAGAATATGAAAAGTATTTGCTTTATTTGTTGCAGGAAAGGGAGTACTTGGCAGAACAGAGTAGCTAAAGCTAAGCTCCATCTCACAATTTCACTGACTTTTCTCTCTCATCCCCACCCCACAGTCATATATTTACTGGAATTCAAGTCCATATTTGCATTCTTCTGGCCTCATTTTTTTTCTGAGTTGTATTTCTGAATTCCTGTAGAAAAAGTGCTGCTGAGAAAACAGAAAAAGGCAACTAACCACAACTACTATTTGTCGCCCGTGCAATTTCTTCAGCAGCTTCAGAGCACTGAAAAATGCTGGTCTGGGAAGTGTTATTCACCAGGTTTTTTCAGTTAGGCAGGGGTTTCCTGGCTGAACTGGGAAAGAGCTTGTCAGAGGACTCTTCCTTAAAGGAAGGAAGAGTTTTCTTAAAAGAAGACTTGATCTTCTTACACTCTTCTTAAAAGAAGATTTTGTCTTTTATCTTCTTTAAAAGAAAAGTATCTCTTCATTGGCACCATATTCAAAGTGCCCAAAGTGGTTGGAGAATGTTGGTGTTTAACTCATTAAATACTGCAGCCTGGCCTAAGTTCCCATTTGATGTTTGCTCTGTTTTCAGATATTCTAACCTATGATATAACTTAGCAGCCACCTAAATCCTACCTGATTTTATCTGCTCAGTTGTTGTGTTTTCATGTTTCCAAATCTCTCACTGTCCTCCTTTTCATCAAAGAAGGCAATTTAAACAGGAAAGTAGTGGCTTTGTTTTTACCAAAGGAACTTCCGTAATTTTATAAAAACGTTAATTTTTTCACTTGAGCACAGTTTTATTTCTTAGTTGTAAGACTTGTGTAGTTCTAAAACAGTGTACCTGGAATTGGAAGATGAGAAGGGACATCAAGAAGAGATCTGCTCTATACATCAGTCTAATCAATTTATGTTGGTATCAATCTTGATAGATGCCAATATTTTATCTTAAAACCTGTATGATTATTCTAAAACTTCCCTGGTCAACACCACATGTAATACTTAGTTGTCCTTACTATTACAAAGGATTTAATAACGGGGAGTATTTTAATATTTTTATTACCTAATATGAATTTCCCTTAAGCTTAGTAGTTGTTCTAGCCACTGTGGACATGAAAATCACACTTATTTTATGCAGTGACCTTTTGCACATTCTATGTCTCCCTTTTTTCCTTTTTTTACTCTCTTCAGATAAACTAATTAAATTCCATGTTTTCTTCTTGTTTTTGTTAGAGAACTGGAAACCACTTTTTCTCCCCATTTTTCTCAGACCTTTTTTGTAGGACAGAGCCCAGAACTATACACAGTACTGCTGGGTTTCTTTTGTAAAGCTTTGTTTTGCATTGTTCTCTGCCTCCTTGATTCACCCAAGCTGACTCACTGAGCTTCAATGATCAGTGACTCCCACTCCTCAAAGGCTGTTGTCTTAAGCAAGCAGCTTCTTTCTTCAGGAGTTCCATGAACTTTGGTTTTGCTTTTCTTTACCTGAACACTTGACATGGATTGTGGAATTATATATATAGTTTTACAAGCAAGAACTGAAGTAGTTAGGCATACTATCTTCAAGGAGGAATTTAAGAAAAAAAAAATTACGTGACTAGGAGATGAAAAATATTTCATTGTTACCGTATATGCAAAAAGGTAGAAATTTTTATTATGCGTAATATTTTTTTGTCAAAGTGACTGCAGTTGAATGCGATTCACAGAAATAAGCAGTGACATTTTGTTTTCTTCCTTTTCCCTGGTAGTAGGCAGGCAAGAATCAGAGTGCAGGTAGGTTTTTATTATTACTTTTAGGTATGGTCTTTTTGAACAACCTGCCTGCCAGGTTTACTAGAATCTTATTTAGATGGGATTATTCCTTACCTTTGTTAATAAAATATTGTCAAGTGATAGTTTGGATCTGTAGGCACTGTTGCACTGATAGCTGAGCTGATTTAACAGCTGACATGGCAAAACAAAAATCTTCCTTTCTTTTTCACCTGTGTGCCTTCTACCTCCCCTTGTGTAGACTCCATTCAGAATGCTCTAAGATGCCACAGGTCACTAAACTGTGAGAATACCAGACCAAAATTTTGTTGCTAAGTGTCCCAGTTTCAGCTGGGATAGAGTTAATTTTCTTTGTAGTAGCTGGTGAAGTGCTGTGTTTTGGATTCAGTGTGAGAATAATGTGGATAACACAGATGTTTTGGCTGTTGCTGAGTAGTGCTTACCCTAAGTCAAGGACTTTCCAGTTTCCTGTGCTCTGCCAATGAGGAGCTTCACAAGAAGCCAGGAGGGAGCACAGCCAGGCCAGCTGATCCAAACTGGCCAGAGGGATATTCGATACCATGGAATGTTATAGCCAGTATATAAATTGGGGGAGTTGGCTGGGAGGGGCCAGTTACTGCTGCGGGTCAGGCTGGGCATCAATCAGTGAGTGATGAGCTCTTGTATTGTGCATCACTTGTGGGTTGGGGTTTTTTTACATGTGTGATAATTAATCTCTTTATTTTTACTTTTTTTTTTTAAATTATTATGTTTTATTTTATTGTAATTATTAAACTGTTCCTATTTCAATCCATGGGATTTTTTTCCCCTTTTTCCAATTCTCCTCCACTTCTCACTGGGAAGGGAGGGGGATTGAGTGAATGAATTCTGCATGGTAGGGAGTTACTGTCTGGGGTTAAATTGTGATCCCAGAGCTGGATGAGCTTAGCACAAGATCCAAAAAATAGCTTAATACTGGAAAGCATTATAAAAGTAAAAATTTGGCACATGGGGAGGAAGGAGGGGTGTAGATTTTGTAGAGGATCTAATTCATTTGGTGAAGATGAGCTAAAAAATGACTCAACTGTATGTGATGATACTCTTGGAGAAGTTGAGCTGAACAACATGTTTTTTAGGTGAAGGTCAGTGTCCAGAACTAGTTAAAGATTCTCCTCTGTCCATAGCATGTTCCCCATCTCCACTTAAAGCTCAATGAATGATTTGATTTGAGCTATACTTTTAAAAACTGAAGGGTTTTTTTTTATTATCTATTTTTATTTTATTTAACACACAGTTTGTCTTTTGGTTTGTTTGAATTGCAGATGCAATTGCTGCCAGAACACAGAAGATGACCTCTCCAAAACCCAAGAAGACCACAGCAACCAGAAAGAGAGTCCAGAAGTAAATAATATATGGAGCAACAAATTAAGTTGCTCTGTGGCTCATTTCCGATTTTTTTTTTGTTGTTGTTGGTAGCACTGGAATCTTTTTCTTTCCTTTTTAAATGATAAATCCTGTAAAAACATGGACTGCTGTTTGTACCTGTTTTTGAAGAATAAATGTTTTATTAAAATATTTGCATAATTTATATACATGTAAATACTAATGCAAAATTTTGCCAACTTCTGAAGTGGGATGCATTTTTATTCTTTATATACATGAATTCATGTCTTAAAGGCAAACTAAAAAAGAGTGCTTTTTCCCTGCTTTGTAATGTAGAGATAAAGCCTTATTTAATGTTTTCATTATGGATACTGTATAAGAAACAGCAGTGTTGCATCTGATTTTTCACAGTTCTGAGTAAAGTCATATTGGTGGTCACTTAAATGCACACTGAGATGAATCTGAAAAAGCATAAATAGTTTTTAAATATGTTTCAAGTGTTTGAATTAAAAATAGAGCGTAAGGCAAAAATCATGTCCTTCCATTCTAGTTTGTATAAAATGCATTTAATTCTTTGGAAGACAGGTACTGAATTTTAGCCCCTTTTTTTGCATAGTATTTGTGTTTGTATCACTTTTCCAATTATTCACAGTTTCTCTGGAAAGAAAGAGACCAGAATTTCAGACAAAGGGCCCAGGGCAAAGAAAGGATCAAACCAAAAGCCGATGCCTATTCTCAACCACCACCTCAGGTTTCCTTTTTATATTAGTGAAAAGACTAGAATATAATTGTGAGTAACTTTATGCAGGATCTAGTACCAGTGAAGTATTGTCTCTCTGCTTCCCACAGCAATAGTGGTTTACCTGTTTAATACTTGAGGAACATGAAATCTTCCAAATCCTTTTGTACAAGCACTTCCTTGGTTAGCTTTGAGTCCTCTATTCAGAGTTGTAGGTCAAAAAATAGACTGTTGAATTCCAGTGTGAATTCAACTGGAATTCAGCGTTGCTACTTTTCATATATCTACTGCAACATACACATAATAAGACATGAACATCATTCTTATCAGGGCAACCAAAAGTTTGGCAAACCAAAAGGAATCCATATGAGCCAGTGAGAGTGTATTCGTGTGGATGTCCAGCTTGCTTGATGGTATAATGCCTGAGTAGCAACTCATGAGATTAAATGAATATGTTGTAGCATGAAACGTTGAATGAATGAATGATGAGGTTATGTTTGAAACAAGGGAATCCATTGTTTTGAAATAAAACTGGAATACCATATTTAAGAGGTGCTTTCTCATTTCTGTTGACTGTTAGGTTTGTTTTCCTGGGTATTAGCAAAGTGTGGCTGACAACTTTAAGCGTAGCATTCTTTTCATTTCAGATGTAAAAATAGGATTGCTAAAACCTCTCTCATGTTTAAAACTCCTCAAATCAAACTATCATTTTAATGACTTTGTTTAATCATTTTGTTCAGAAAGTACGTTGCACTGTTCTGAGTAGCTATTGTCAGGAAGGCATACTGTATTCTCTTCCTTGCCACATACTCGAAGTTAATGTCATTCTTTTGTACTTCAGTTGTCTGACATTTTGATTTTTTTAGTAACTTATTTACCAGTAAACTTCCTTTGATTACTTTCCAAGTTTTCAAGCAGTGTGTTTTCTTTTGACACCACCAAAGCCAAATGGAACAAACAGTTATTTCCATATATTTGAAAAGAATGTTTTGAGGTACGAATTTCATAAGCCACCCCTACCTCCTCCCACCCCAAAAATTTCCCGGAAAAAGATGTCCTGGCAGGTGTTCTGTGAAGGAAAAGGGTGCTTTTTATTCAAGGTGAATATTGTTTCAGGGCTTGTCTCTGCTCACAAGGCACTGCAAAGCCCCAGGCTCCAGCTCGCTGTAACTGCAGTAGTGTTTAAAGCGTGGGACGGGCAGGAGGAGCGGAGGGGAAGGCTGTGATCATACCCGCAGCGCTGCCGTATGGATCACATACAGTGCGTGCTTGCACACACGTGTTCCCTCTGCTTTGCAAAGCGCTGATGGGGAAATACAGCACTTGTCGAGAGGCGGAGGGTGCAGTCGGATTTTGTTGACATCCCCGTTTGAAAGTAAAGCTCCTAACACAAAAGAAGCAAGCTGCCTTTAGACTGCATTTACTGCTCTTGATGACTCCAGTTGTGTGTAAATATTAGAAAACAGCAGGGTCCTGCATTCCAAGAATCACTTGAGCAGTGCCATGAAGACAAGTGTCCTTACTAGTATTGTAGTCATACTCCCAAGCTCTCCTGCTGTTTCTAATCTGTGCGTGCAGCCGTGAAAAAACTGGACTGACATTTACAGGCACAGCAGGGAGACGCTTGAGAAGGGAATGTTAAAGACTCCGCTACCTATGTTTCAAAGTGGCCACCATACATGATAAATCTTCACAGGAGAACTAGTCAGCACTTCAGCTGATGGTGTAATGAGGATATTGATAATGAAGCACAGAATGCTTCTTTTAGTGCTTGAATATTTTGCAGACAGATTGTTTATATTTTCCCCTAATCTAAAATATCTGGAGAGACAGTCAAATTCAGAATGGATATAACATATTTTTTAGATGGTGATGGTTTGATAATTTTTACAGGATTGTTTTCCAATAAGTTAATATAAAATAATAATTCCCAATATTTGCTGCAGCTAGCATTAAGAAGGGGGTCAGTTGCTTTCCTGAGTAGTTTGACAGACTTTTCTCACTGTTTTGTCCCAGTGAGCTGCCAGATTTGGGATGCCATAATACCAGTAATGCAATTAGGTTTTCTGCACGTTGTCTGGTTGACTTCTCAGTTAAGAGTTTCTTTCCCTTTGGGAATAAGACTAGACAGACTGTCATTTGCTGTTACTAATTCTGCTTAGCATTATCACTGGAGCTTTTTTGTAATTAGCTATCTTAGTTGGCTCTTAAATTTTAATAGCCAATTGAAGCTACATTTTAGCCAAGTTCCATATCTAAATTGCATTCAGTCCATTAACAAAGTTGGTTAAAAGGCTATTAAAACAAAAGCCAATATATGGTGGTTAGCACTTACATCTTTGCAGCAGTAGTACTACCAGCCTTCAATGAATATTCTCAAGAAATGGCACTTCCTTTTAGAAAGGAAGTGCACAAAGAATGACCAAAGTTTTTTTTGGGAACAAAGGCTGATATGCAGAATACTTATAGAAAAAGTAAATAAGTTGAAGTGTGTCCTTTCTGAACGAAGGTGGGAAAGATGGCAGGGGGAGATGTAGAAGAGGGCAATTAATGGTTCTGCTCAGATTTGACAGGTTCTGGAAAAGCCAAATAAATGTAATGATGTTTTTCTCCATTTCAGCTGATCAAAATTATTAGCAAAACCATCTGAAGCACCTTCTGGTGGAATTGTCATCTTGCTGAGTTTAGTTTGTAAAACATCCTGCCAGACATTAAAAAAACTGTAAGCCTGCCAGCACATAGGCTCAGAGCACCACTTCTCTAATTGATAGACCCTATAATTTTCTTTTTTTACTGAAGATCATGGCTGGATACCTCAGCCTCCCATGTAATTTAATGTAGCATCAGTCTGAATTTTTTATCCCTAGTAGCATTTGTTTAAATTAGCTTTTTCTCCTCTTTTCTTTCTTAAGGTGTAGACAGGAGATTAACTGCCTTTGGTTCATCCTGTGACTAATAATGCATTTCTCAGACTTTTTTGCTTTAAAGAAAAATCTTTACTTTTGGGAAGACGTCAGATAATAACGCTGCTGTGGCTTTAACAGAGAGTCTACCAGTTGCTGATGAGCTGTTTCAAGGATGGATTACAGTGCCCTATATAGGTGATGATAGGTGAGTATCAGTAGCTTCATTGTAGGAGGTGTGAGGCAGACTCCAGATTGTGTCTTAATAACCAGTATATATCTGCTTTTGCCAGCATATGTAGTGGGACATCTAAAGTAGAGTGTCCAAGTTTTACCAGTTCTGCTGTAAAACAGAACACAGAGCTGGTGCTCTGAACAAGAGTCAGATCCCATTGCTTGTAGTGGCACTGCAACATCAAACTGACTGGGAAAGCTCTGTGGGAGTAAATACCAATTTCTTTACCTCCCATGTTGTTTTTGGGGCTTCTGGGCTCTTTGCAAAGATGAGGTAGTAAAAGTGAGAAGGAATCTGTTCTTTGTGAGAAGTGATTTTCATTATGTCCTTTCTCAAGGGCAGAGAAAAAGCAGATGTGGTGGGACCAACATTTTTGAAAAGTCCTGGAGTCCTAGTTGGGATCTTAGATAGCTTTATGCAACTGCATGCTAACTCATAGGCATTTCAGTTTTCTTCACTCATATTATCAAGATTCAGCAGCTGAAGATTTAGAAAGTTGATTCCATGAATTTGATCTGTCATTTAAGTTCTTTATCTCCATGAATGGTACCTCTATAGCAGCAGTTTGGGGTTTAGAAACATGCAACAGCTCTAACTGGCTGCTACAATTCAGCTACTTTTCTCTGCATGGATGTGCCATGTTTTTAAATACGAAATGGCAAACAGTATTGCACTGGTACTTTCTGGAGTCTGTGTTTCATCTTGTCCTACCAAAACTTGTCTTCTTCCAGATTGTTGCATATCTTGCCCATGTCGTCTTCCATGCCAGATTTTAATGCCCTTGCATTTAGTTCTGCATACAAATACCTGAAATTGTGAAATGGCTCTCAAGTTTCACAGCTTCCTAAGCTGCTGTATGTGAAGCTTTTTCTTCCCCATTGAGAATGCTGCAACAAGTCAAAATTGAGGTTTTGCATTTTCTCAGGAGTACCCCTAAGAGTAAAGGAGTTGTGGAGGAGCTGTCATTTGATAGGAGAAAGATTGTCTTCCATATTTCTACCCCTTGTCTTAGAAGGTCAGCTTTCCAACCTTGCAGACCTCAGCTGCTGTGATGGGCTTTCATAAGTATATTAAAAAGAAAAGTGATGAGAACACAGTGAGACAGCTGTGAAGTGTAGTAAAAGTGAAAAGAAAATATACATTTTTATGAACTTTCCTGAATTAATTCCTTTTGCCAGACCACTCCAAACAGGAAGAAGCTGGCACAGTGGGAATCTGCATCTGCAGCTTCTGAGAGAAGAAAAATTCTTCCTTGGCAAATGGAGCTAGAAGCCCAGAAAATTAAGGATTAATATGTTCATTTATACAGAAGCAGTGAGAACACAATAACATGAAATACAACCAAGGAGGATGCATTTAAAAGACAAAAGAGCCCTGGAAGGGACGGTACTTAGCTTTGTTCAGAATGCAAACTCTAACATGCAGTTCTGGGAATTGGTGAATTGCACAGCTTAATGTTAAAAGAAATTACTTCGTACCACAACTAATACACGAGCTGTGCCTTGAAAACCTGAAGGTACTTTCTCTTTCTGCCAGGAGAGGAGTGGAACACTGGATCTACTTGAAAGTAAGTAACCCTCCAGCTAATTTTGTCTATCTGCTGCTAAACCTGAACAAAAACAGTGTAAGTAATAAATTGAATTCCTTTCTGAAAAGAGATATATCTATAAAAAAATAATAATGCCTTTATTCTTACATTCTCACTAATCTCTCATTGTGGAGCTGTTTGCTTTGGATTGGTGAGAGTGGATCTGCAGTAGCAAATGTGCAGTCCCTTACTCAGTTCTAACAATACTTGGTAGCCACAGTGAAAAATATACAGCAAAGAGCACTACATTTAGAAGACAGTGCAGTGCTGAAAATATCTGGGTGTGGTGTAACAACTGGTTTCCTCTGTCACTGAGACATCATCAGTAATTTGTAGGCTTTGGGCATTTTAATTGGTGAGGTCAAATGTGAAGGAGACAGAATTTGAAATTAACACTTATCCAGACCAGGTATCACCTGATAAATCTCTTTGGAGACTGACAACAGTTTTTGCCTTTATTATTCTCATATGTGAAATGGTTTATGTGTGGCAGTGAGTTGTGTCACTGATTGCTTGTTTCCCTCCCTCATGGCAAAGCCCTCTTGAAACAATTTTGAAATTTGTCATCCATTTCGGGTGAAAGTGCTGCCTCAGATTTTCTCTAAATCTGACCAGAATATTTTCTTCCAGTGCATGGAAACTATTCTGTTTTGGGGGTGAATTCCAGTTGTTTATATTGAAAGTCTGACCTTTCAGAGGTAGTAGCGCCCAAAATATTATTTGAAGCCAGTAAGGGCTGCAGGTAACCACTATCTCTGAAAATCAAGTTTATGTTCCTCTGAAAGTATATCCTTTGCCTGCTAGGAAGATAATGATATTTTTGGCTGTCAAGCACACTGCTGAATTATCTTTAAAGATTAGGGGTAGGAGCAAAATTGCAAGAGAGACCCTCACAAGGAATGAGTAATTCAGAAGTGAAATTGCATGCTGCAAACCAGTAACTTGAGATGAACCACAGAAATTGTACTTGAACTTGACATTCTTTGATTAACTGTGGGTACTGTGTCCAAGGTAATGAGGAGCTGGAGGAGTACAAAAAAAAGTATTTAAATGTGTATGTGTTTTTGCTGCATTCTTCACAGTTTTTTTTCATAATGTCTGTTACAAGCTCTTTGAAGATGTGGTTGTCTTCTTACCCCTCTGCATAATACCTGCTGCACTAGAATGTGAGAAGTTGAGTGTCTGTGATAAAATTAATTTCCTTTTATTAGTTATTTTGTTTATTTCATGGCAATATGCTTCTTCCTTCTGCCTTTCAAGGGAGTATTTTGATTATTCAACAAGTATGTTAGCTTTATTAGACTAATTATTTAGCCTCATTAGATTAATTATTAACCTTAATGAAATTCATGTTGCCCTGAAGAGCAGAAAATGAGGGGAGATGTGGGAAATCTGGGGCACTGGTAGGCACTGAGGTAGGCCAGGGTACAACATTGTGCTTATAGCTGAGGAGATGGAGTGGCTGTTCTGGACAGGCTCTCCTTCTCCAGGCTGATGATTCAAGATGTGGGTCTTGCTTACAAGCGTGGCTGCCTTGCTGCTTCCTCTTCATCACATCTACCTGGTAAAAGCAAGACAGAGCCATCTGCCTTGGGTCTTTCCGTCATCTGTCTCTTTCAATCCTTTTCAATCTGATTTCTTCCCCATTTCGGCACAGACAGTGCCATTTGCTGCACTGTTCTAATCAATCACTCTTGCAATGTTCAGAGCCCTGGGACCAGAAGTCTGAGCCCTGCACAGTACTAGGGGACCCACTAGATCACTGTGCCTGAGTTTTGCAGCTTGGCAGGGGCTGTAATATTACATGGAGTTTTTAAGGAGACACAAACAGTGCATGAGAGTTTCCTCTCTTTTCTCCCCTAAATTCTCTCCTTTTATTTCGTTTTTCCACTTTAACATCTCCTCGATCTTTATAGGTTCTACAGATGTTCTCTCCCTTCCATCCATTTTCACTCTACTCTCCTACAGAATCATCTGATGACTTGTCAGAGAAGCCTACACTCTCTGCATTTCCACATTCCATTTTGCCTTTGACAATCCTATTAGTTTTTCTGAAAGATCATCAAACTGGGAATGAAATGTACCAAGGATTTCTTCTAGAAAATAATTTTATCCAATTGTATGACGTTCAGCCACTGAAGTATTCCTTTACTTCATAGGCATGATAATTTTCTGTGCATATGTCTCATCTAGGTATAGCTTTTCAGGAGTGCTTGAGTTTCTTAATATATTAATAGCCCCCCAAGGGAGAGACCCTACTTATCTATTGAAGTCTCAAGTATCTAGAATGAAAGATGGACAAAGAATTGTGTAAGTCATATCACATTCCCCTGGGAGTTTTTTTTCCCCTGAGGAAACCTGCCTGAATGCATGCATAGTCCATATAGGTCAGCAGCAAGCAATAGAGCGTCCAACTAAAAATTGCAAGTTATATTACTACTGCAGGACTTCTTCAGACAAGTGCCAGGGGATATTATGTGCCCAACAGCTGATCATTCTAGTAGAACACCAGTCAAACAGAGATCCAAACCTCTGGTGGCAAAGGGAATGACATAATTTTCTGTCTTAGGAATGGCTGCCTGTGCAAAAAGTGGAACTTTAACAGGAACAGCATTCATTAAACAAATATCTATAATTAAAAAAATTAATGTCCACTAAGAGATTTCCATTCTTTTGTTTCCTTTGTTGCAACCTGAAGATGATATCTTTGTCTGAACTGGTAAATTTCAAACCCTGCCCCAGTAGATGCATTCCAGTAATGGGCAAGAACACACCTGCTCTTGTATCACAAGCAGTGACATGTTTCTAGTGTATGATCTGCTGGCAAGTTATTTAAGCCATCAGCCCACAAAAGACTATCAAACTTGCATAACTACACACCTTATAACAGAATTTGTGAGCACTGCCAGTTAACTATGTTTGTACTAGCTATGGTGCAGCTGTGGTCTGTTCTTTCTCTCCCCCTGGTGACATCCCTATATCTGAAGGAGACAGTCATCAAGAGAAAGGGTAGGGAACATCTGATGGGTGGATGGGAAAGAGGGATTTTAGGAAAGCTGCTCTAGAGACACTTCCTGTCTCCAGGAAATCATAAGTCCCAGTTCCATGTACACTTGGTAATCATCACTTCTGCCTTTGATACCATCTTGTATTACCCTATTTGCTGTCATTTATTACCACAGGATGCTCTAGAAAGTTTTTCCATTCTGTCATAAGTTCTTCCAGGCCTTATTCCTTATTTCTTACTTTGTGTTTCTCTGAAGGAATCAATCAAACATACGGGATGACTGCTGATTTTCTTCATTAAATTTTAGTGGTAGATTAATCCTGATAATTAATGAAGTACTATCAAATACAGTAAGGGAGACTTTTATAAGTCCAATGAGAAGGTAGGAAAAGTTAGAAAAGAAGGTTAGAAAGAATTTATCTCTCTCTGAATTAGAGCATTTCCTTCCTTTTTGAAGGCCTGGGGTATTTTTTTGTCTTTGTAGACAATCAGCCCAGTCTAAACACTGAAACAATGTGGGTGAATAAAACTTCAACTGATCTTTGATCATTCAGACTCTGCAGAAATTCAGGGCAAGTCATTGCTGCCTAGTTCTGTTTTCAGAACAAAGGTTTTTAGAGCAGTCAAGTTCAGCAATTACTATTTTTGAAATTTTAACAGATCACTAAGATACATTAATCTTTTCTTTTGCTTCCTTCTCATCAAAGAATTTGATTATCATTTGATGGTTGGAGGACATCACAGTCAGAAACCCTTTGGCTCTCACTGCTGCATCCTTTGCAAAGCAGCAGCTGAGTTCAAGACCTGCCCCAGAATTCATGCCTGGTTTCTACCTCCTTTTGAGAGGTTGAGTGGTGTTAAGAGTTGTACATAGCTTACAGAGGGCATACACATAAGTGAAACCAAATGGAATTGAACTATTTCTGAAATGATGAGGAGTACCTCTGATGCAGAGCACGGTTCTTTTAAGAATTAGGGCATGTTATTCCTCTACAGTTCTTTGCTGTGCCAAAAGAGGAGTAGTCAGTGGATTATTTATATAAAACTTGTATTAAGTTTTTCTTCATACTAATGATGAGGATAGCATGTGTAGAAATTAATTTTTACTTTCAGGATTTCTTACTGTTGGTCTGTTTTACCAAGGTTAAGATTCAGTCCATTCTCTGTTAGACTTTTTTGTCCTTATCAATGATCCTGACATTATATTGATGAGATAAAAATATGAAATGGAAGAATCTACAAGCTCAAACTCAGAAAAAGAGCTTTTTATCCCCTTAAGCTATTTTGTCCTTCCTACCCTGCAAAACATAAGCAAGCAATAGAAGAGGAAAATTAATCAACAGCAAACCAAATTATATAAAGAGAGACATTATTTTTCATCTATCCTTTTTAGAAGGGTAATTGAAAGAGACAGAAGTCAACTAAATTTAGTACACTAAAACAATGTACAGTACTGTGAGTACTTGAACCTAATGGATCAAATATAGTTCTTTAAATCCTTCCCATTGCAAATCCAAAGAGAGAGAATAAAAAGAGGCTTTATTTTCAGAGTTGTTAGTCAGTTAACTGTAAAATAATTTCCAAAGATCAAAAGATGTCCTTAATGCTTTATATTGTGTGGATTCAGGTTAGAATATTTTTGTTCTGCAAAGTTTCCATCACCAGAATCTCTTTTTTAGCTTGTACAGACATTTAAAATCCACATTCAGATCTGTTAAGTCCTAGAGAATGAGATTCATTTGGTTCATTCCTGTCTTACATGTTTCTCTAGATGGGCTTGATATCAGTCAGAGAATAGATTCACATTTTAACTAAGCCAATCCAGTGGGCACCTGGGGTAAGTAGCACAGTCCCATTTTCTTTTGCTGTTCCCTGGCTATTGCTGCCCCCTTTGCAGTGCTAATATTGTTGCTCATTGCAGTGAACTTACTAAACCTGCTGGGTGTACAACCCTTTGTTAAAATAGGGCTTGGGACTTTTCTTCTTTTGTTTTCTTAAGTAGAGTTTAAACCCCCTTTTTAACCAAGAAATAGTTATATTTCCCTGGCTCATAATACTTTAATATCATCCATTACTGGGCTGGATGTAAATCATTCAGGTACTGGCCAAAAGTAGTTGTTGAACAGCTCTAAATACCTGTACTGAACCAAGAGTTCCACCTTCCTGAGAAATTCCCTTTTACCTTCAAACAGTGGAGAAACAGCCAAGTATCCAATCAGGCTGCATCATTATGCTTCATCACTGATATTTTCTTTTTGGGAATAAGATATATATATTCTTATAGAATATCTATATCATGCATTAAGTCACAATTATGAAAAACAAACTTTTGGAGGCCAAAGAAAAAATGAAAAATCTACAATTACCTCTATTTTCCAACATTGCTTCTAGTAGTGGAGCCTCGGGCATCACCAGGCATTGTCACTCAGCCTGGTGCCTGTGTCACATTTTGCTGTCTCCTTGTAACCAATCTAGCAGGTCATAGGGTTAATTCTAGAATGTCCATTTCAAGCTATTAACTTTGTAATCAGAATAAGTGTTGGTGTGGAATGTGATGAAATGGTTTAGAGTAATTTCCAGGGCTGTCAAGATGCACATGCTAGCCCTGTGACTGCAGTGGAAGCTGAATGATTGGCAGGGACAAGCTGGAACCAGTTGCTGCTGGGCTATCCTGTATGGGTTGTTGCATTATCATAAAGTCATGCATAGACAATAGGTGGATTTGATTTTTCACAAAATGGGTTACCAGTAAGTCTATGAGGTGGTCATGACATTATATTTCACTGTAACATTGAGTGGAAATAAAACACACATCCTTTCTCCCAAAAGCAGTGGCCCCCAGAAAGTCTCTTTGTGTTAGAAGGATGATGAAAGCCTTCAAAATTTCAGGCACTCACCTGAAATGTGCATGTCTGAAACTTTGTGTGGTGTAATTATAAAGGGAAGGCATTCTTCCCAGTAGTATATTACCTGTTTGAGAGAAAGAGAAATTACAAAGAATGTGGAGTGTAAAATGAGTCTTGATGTTTTAAATAGTATTGACTAGGGCCTCTAAAGAATTCTGTGGGCTGCTTGATAAAGCAGAAAGAGACAATAGAGAATTTTCTGCATGCTGTCTTTGCAGGAACATGTTCTATATTTGATTGTTTCATTGGGTGCAACAACAGAGTATGCTAAACATTTGGGATCGATAATGTTTTTGTACATCTTTTTTCCAAAGATGCTAAGTTATTCTACAAGAACTGAGCATCAGCAGGAGAAGCTCATATCTAGGAACTAAGTAGCCTCTTCCCTTTAAAGGGAAACAGGGGACTAGGAACACAGTTCAGCTTGCTCAGCATCACACGCTAAGTCAGGTACTAAATTGCATATAAAATTCCCAGACAGCACATGTCACTTCATCTCCTGGTAGTTCATACAAGCCCTGAAAAATGTTTGTTCTTGATTAATTGTCAAGCTAAATTATTTAGGTCTAATGTTAATGTCCTGTGGAGGCCTTGTGAAGTAAACCAGCCTCAGCCTATTCAGTCAAATTCAAGGAGGTATCTATCTGCAGTGGAAACTATACAGGTTCTTCTCTAAACTCCTTTCTAAGTCACAAACGAGGAGTAGTGTATGTCCTGGATTGTTTCTCTTGTCCATTCACTTTTAAATATGAAGGGTAGCACTGAACCAACCATCTGGCCAGTCCTGGGCTGGGAATTACATTAATCACCTTAGGATGGCAAATGTATGTGCTGCACCAACCAAACATTCACGTGGCTGCCAATTTCCCAAAGCCCTTTAGCAGTTAAAATATAATTACCTATGTGGACACAAGATGGTTGACTGAATAGGTTATATCATCAACATAATTATAATGCTAGTACACTGTAGGTGGTGTGGAGGGCAAAAGTTAGCACATTTCTGCCTTTTTATCTGAGGGAAACTTCCTAATGCTTCCAGCAGGGAAGTCAACTTGCTGCTGGGTTCAGTGCCTGTCTCTGTTGCTGAGACTAGATTAGTCTTTGAGCCTTTCTCACCTCTCTTTAAGAAATAATAAAACTCATACTCTACTTCTGAGAAGTTCTTTGCATTTTATAAACAAATAATTATATACAGAAGCAAATTCTGATTGCTTAAGTTTTTTGCAACATCTTGTGTGAACTTTCCCAGTACTTTCCTGAAACCTTCCACTTCATACAAGTGGGCACACTAAACAGGCATAACTTTCTTTGCATTTAGAGGATCCGATCTTTTCAAACTGGTAGATACTATTTTTAAAGGAATTTTCTAGTACAACATTAGTAAAATAAAAGGTATATATCCCTTCTGAAATAATTATTTACAATTTCTTATTTTTCTAGTAATTCCATGATTGCAATCAAGTTATAAGT
Organism: Onychostruthus taczanowskii; assembly: GCF_017590055.1. Classification (NCBI taxonomy): domain Eukaryota; kingdom Metazoa; phylum Chordata; class Aves; order Passeriformes; family Passeridae; genus Onychostruthus; species Onychostruthus taczanowskii. Next base: position 27,328,004 of record NW_024496525.1, read on the forward strand.
TAGTAGGAAGACTTTTAAATATATATTCATAGAGGGCATTTTCTCAGAAAGGGAAATAACAATGCACAACCTAGTGTATTAGAGCAGTAAAAGTCCTGCATTGCTTTTACAAGTTTGGGTTAAATGTAAGGTGTTTTGTAATGTTAGTAAAAATAGCTGTGCTTCACTTCCTCAGGATAATGAAGGGAGACAAAAGTGGCGTGTCCATCTTCTGAAATGTTGATGGGGAAATGAGTTTGTCAGGAGATGGTTTGAAACAGATGCTCAGGTAATGTAAGGAATGCACATGACAGAGTCCAGCATTCCTAGATCCATTTTTGTTGAAGACAGCCTCTCCAAGATTATATTCCATGCTTTTTTGTATTGAGTGTAATTAGGTCATTACAGAAATGTGTTCTGTCTTCCTCTTAGTAGTTGCTACAGCAGCCCAGAAGGAAGTTGACGCTTCACATTACCTTGTGTTTTGATAGCTTTAAATGGAAAATCTCCACTGCTTGTTGGGTTGCCTGCTGGAAGCCAGCTGTGGCCTACCATCAAAAGCTGTGTATCAGGTTTCAAGAGAATGTCATAGTGGGGTGGTAAAACCATTGGAGCCACATATTACTGTGTGTGGTAGCCCATAGAAAGGGGCAATCATGCCATCAATTTTTTTCAGAAATAGACTTCTAAGATCCAACTGCCAGGTACTCATGGATTGGGGTGTATCCCTGCCTGTGGTTTAGGACAGAGCAAACCTGGGAGTAGGAGGACTCATAAAGAGAAGCCCAGGGAAGTCTGGGGGTAGGATGTGGGGTGAAAGACTGAAACTAAGGATAAATTCTGCATCTAAAGGTAGTAGTGGACTTTCTGGTATTCCATTCTCAACTCCTCAGTGGGTTTTGCCACAATTCATGCACAGCAAGGCCAGAGTTAAGTCATGCAAGGGACCACCCTGCCTGGAAGAGGAAGACCACGGCCATGGCACACAAGGCATGCTGGAAGTTGGAGGGTGAGCCAAGCCTGCAGCTCAGGTTTGTCATCATGTGCAAGGCAGTGTGGCCTGCAGGAAGGCCAGGGGTTTGTGAGACCTGGGGTGGCACTGAGGGATGACAGCCTGTGTGTCCAGTCAGACAGCTATGAGGCTCTGCAGGTCCCCAGGAGGAGTGCACTTCCTGGGATCTGGTGATTTGAATGATTACAGTGAACCTCAGGAATTTGTGGTTGGAGGAAAACTTTGTTTTAAATACACAGAAGAAATCCTCTTAATGTGGGATACAGCTTTGACTTACCTCCACCTGCAAGTCCATAAAGACGCTTGAAACTTCCCAGCTCGTGCTCCATAAACACACTAGACCTACACCACAACTCTGGCTGACAGACTGCCAAAGCTTTTAAAATTTTATAAAGTTATAAACATATATAAACTATATATGTACACTGGAAACAATCCAGATTCAAGAAGCATCTGAGAAGGAACATGGTAAACACAAAGTCAGTAACTTTTATATAACATGGAAGCTACTGGTTTGCTTTAGAACTGCAGAGTTCTGACCACAGTGGATTTGGAAAGCTGGCTGGTGTGGCTTAAGGCAGACCTGTTTCTGTGCTGAAGAAGTGATTTCCCAGGGATTTGAGGGAGAAGTAGTATTCCCCTTTAGCTAAAAGCATCTCTATGCCTCTGACTGCCTTATGGAGCCAACTACACTAAGTGCACAAAATATGCAGTTGTCATCCAGGGTACTCTGGATCTAAGCAGAGTCAATGGATTGTCATTTTCTCCTGCCATGCTAAATCTCTTCAATTTATAATTTCTTTTTCCTATACTTTCATGTTCTGCAGCTGCTTGTAAATCTGTGAGCTATTCCCAGTTCAAGCTGCCTTCTCCACAAAGAGCAGTCACAAAAATGTAGCTGTGCGCTTTTGTCCACATAAACACACTTCAGCCGTGGGTGCCTCTGCTGTTACTGAACTACTACTACTACTACTTGCTGGGCTTTGAGCCTTCTGTGCCCCATTTCAGACAAGTGGTGAGTTTATTTAAAAAAAAATCTTTGCACTTATTGAGGTTTTACAGCCAGGACTTGCAGCCACTTAGAACTACAGGCGTTTTCAGCCACTCTGTGGCAACAAAGAAGTAAGTAGGTGAAAAAGGACCTAGAAAGTATTTTCAAAAGAAAAGCATCCTTCAAGGAAGGGAGGTCTCGCTGTTCCATCAGAAGAAGGAAGGCTCAGTGCTAGGCTTGCCCAAGGCCTGGGATTGGGCTGCAGTCCTCCTGGATGCCACCACAGGAGCCTCTCACAGCCTTGTACTTGTCATTTGAAGGCTTGTTTTTGAAAGAATATTTATGCTCTCAGTTAGACTTCTCAGCTTCTTGCTTCTCTGTCACATTACCTGTGAAAGAGTTAACATGAGAACGAACTACAAAGCCAGGAGACTGATGAGAAAAAGGGACCTGAATCCTGGGAAGGGCTGTGGTCCATTACGAGGGGCTGGGCTGGGTGTGGGCACTGCCAGCTGGATCCGTCATCTGGGAAAAGTGTTTCAGAGCCTGAAAGAGTAACCGGAGGCTCGTCACCCCCACCCCGCTGTTGCCCTTTCGGTAGGGTCGGGCCCGCTGAGTCATTTGAGGGCTGTGGGTTCAGCAGAGAGCGGCTGAGCAAGTGCCATGGGAGGGCAGCATTGCTCAGACACACAGCCCGGCGCCTTTCAGCCTTGTCCTGCACAAATCCGTGGAAGGGCTTCTCCTCTGAGAGCCCCTGCGCACTCCCGGTCCCATGGGACCTGCTGTCCCGGCCATCCGCCCGGGACTCTGCGGAGAGCCGGCGTCAAGGGGGAACCGCTGAGCCCGTGGTCAGCCTTGGCTGCTCACCTGTCCCTCGCCAAACTCCGCCGTTCTTGAGCTTGTTCGGTGATTTTTTTTTTTCCCCTTTTGTCTTCGAGTGTCTTCAAAAGATAATTACATGGAGCTGGGGCCATTTGCTCAAGTTACTTTTAATTCCCGTGGTGGTTGTAATGAAGTGTGTACTGCACATCCATTTTACTAAAGTGGTGTATAAGGACACACTTGACTTGCTTTTCCTCTGCAGTTGAGAAAGGACAGATCATTAAGGAAACATGACCGCTATGTTATTGGTGCCTTCAAACAGATCCCTGGCCTGACTCCTTTGGAAGACACGCAGACTGAGTCTGAGGCTTTGGTAAAGGGCTTTAAAATGCTTCCTCCCGCCCAGACTGGTGCTGCTCCCAGCATCATTGCAGGTTTTATCTCAAAGCAGATAGGATTGCTAGTGAGCAGAAGTGTTCATTAGAGGAAACAAGGGAGAAACACCCTGCACCAATGAACAAAACCATTTCTGGAGATTTCCACTTTGTAGTAATGCTGGCAGGCACTCTTCCCACATGGTTCAGTTGGGGGTTGGAGATTTGTGTGTTTAGGTGCTGGCTGGTCTGCCTCATGCTGAGTGCCCAAGGTGGTGTCAAAGGACAGATATTTTCACATTCAAATCCTCCTTTCCCAGTTCTTGACTTCACAGAAGTTGCAGCACATACACAGATGCATGTTCATTTATTATTTCCTGAAAAATTGTCTCCTTGGGGCTGCTCTCCATAGAAGCGTTATCCTGTAGTCTCTCACAGAGGAACTGATGACAGGGATTTAAATCAAGCCCTTCCTGTATGTCAAAAGAGTACATAACTCCCCAGCCAGAGTGCATTTTGAAGCTGAGATTACATTGGAGGTTTCAAGCTAGATATATTTTGTATAAAGTAATTGCACAGTCTTGTGTTTAAGATACACACTCAAGTTTCTGTCTTTGATCTAAGAAATGCTTATCTCCCAACGTGGAACAGTGTCAATAGGAAATATTAATACTTCAAATATTGCTTCAGGGCTGGGGTGCTGTCCTGGGAGACTGAAAATAGGGCTGCTCTGTTCCAAGTGATCTCCTTAAACATTGAAATTTGTGAATAATAGTCAGAGGTGAAAAAAGGGAAAGTTGACATCAGCAGCTTTGAAACTATTTAGATTTGCATTTTCTCTTAAAAAAACCCCACAAGTTGCACAAATAATTCTTTTCAATCCAAATAAAACACAAGGGTTTTATTTTTGTCACAAAAACCCCACAAAAATATTTTTGGGCTGGATAAACTTTATTTTCTTTTATTTTAGTGAAAAATATTCTTAAATATGCTTGTAGGGGTCTATGCAGAGATTCATTGAGCAGAAATCTGTTCATACTTTTACAGTGCTTTGATCACTGGACTTGGCATTGTCTGTCAAAGCTTTGATTAACATGACAAATTTATGATGAATTTTTGTCCATGGTGAATAAGCCAACACCCTTTGCTAGTGTGAAAGGCGATTATATTGTTTTTTCACATCTACAGAAGGATACAGGCACCAGGAAAGGACAGAGTTAAATTCCTAATACTTGTTAATAATTTGCCTTTGTATTATCCTGCCATCCTTAATTTCTTCCACCAAGTTTTCCTAATGTCTGGGAATACTTGTCTGGGAATACTACATACTGGGATCAAAGTATTAGTTTAGAGGTAACTAGGATTGAAGCTCTTGCTTCTAGGATCAGGGACATCACTTTAACATGAAAGTGTTCCACCATTGATAAGGTTTCTTTCACTGTTCTTCATTTCAAGGGAACTTTGAGGTTCACCTATGTAAAGGCCCAACATAAACTCTGAATGACCACTAAAAATAAACCCATTTGCTATTTATTATTTTATAGCTGAATATGGTAGATACTTCAGGGTTGTGGAAAGAGAAGACATCCTTAGTTGTCTGTGCAGAGCATTTGCAGACTAAGGAGTCAGGAAGCACTGGTAGGATATTTATAATCATGCAGTGCTCTGCTACGTTTTCATAGTAAGGAAAATATATTCTTCTGTAGGAATTACTGTGTTCAGCCCTTTGCCCTATGTTAAGCAGATAGTAGTTCAGATTGTAGGGGTCCTTCATCCCTTAAAGTATGTTACCTAAATCTACCACTCTGAGTTAAAAAAATGCCGTTGTTGTATTAAAGCATTGGAGTGTTTCACAAAAAACCTGAAACAAAACACCTTTTGAACTCTAGATTATTAATGAAGAGATCATATAGACAACAGCAAACCAGTTAATTTTGCAGTGAGAGTAAATCATATTCTTTGAACTCCCCAAGGCAGGTTTTCCTGTGGTGAGGCTTCAGGAGGAATAGTAAGCAGGAAATGATTCCTGTGATGTTTAGGCTTGTGGTTTGCTGCTTTGCAATGTGACACATAAATTGGTGGACAAAAATGTTCCTTTTCTATTTGGTGTTGCTGATGAAGCATCCATACTTTGAAAAGTTAAAGTGAACTCCAATCCTGCCTTGTTATGTTTAGGAGTCAGTGCTGATTTCTTCTCCACATTCCCCTGTGGCAGCCTTAAATGCCTTTATTTTGCCATGATGCAAGATTGGTATCAATCTATTTTCTTTCCTTTCTTACTGTATCTCAACTTGAATTGAGCTTTTGGTAGGCTCACCCCATGCTTCCCTTAGTATCACATTTAAGGCGTCCAGATGGGGTGACAGAATGGAATAAGACACCAGCCCTCCATCTGTTAAAAAAAAAAAAAAAAAAAAAAAGAAAAGAAAAGAAAAGAAAAAAATGAAATTAAATACAAGGTTTTATTGTTCTTTAAGTAAGAACAGATACACTCTGTATGTCAAGGCCAAACTATATGCTATTAAATCTATCCTTTGAAGTCTTCCATTGGGCTGACCAAGGACAGATGGTAAACTGTTATCAGTTGATATGGGATTAGGTCAAGTCGAAGTTCAAGACTGAGGGTAACAGTGAGTGTCTCAGTTCAGTTGTGAAATGTATTCGTTTATTTAACAAATACCACATAGTCAGCATCTTTGCTACTGTTCTGCTAGTTTAAGAATTGGGAGATTTATTTACCCAAGGATCTCCACACTCCTTAGAAGTTTAATATGGCAAATGTATCTGTTGTCACTTAGATACAATGAATCTTTAAATCTTTATTCTTTTGGAGGAGAAAAGAGTTCAGATTTAAGATATACCAGCCTAAAATATACTGCAATTAATTTTAATTTTTTGTTTTATTTTTTTACCTGGCTAAAATATTTGCATCATTTTCCTTTGTGTTTCTATTTTCTTTGCATATGCATCAACCCCAAAATATTCTCATTGGAGAAACTGATTACTAGTATCAGATGTAGGGAAGCCTGTGGCTGCATTTCATTTCTTACACTTTATTTTCACACCCAAATAATGAATGAAGACTATTGACCGTGAAGCTGAAATGCTGCATACATGTCAGGCTGTCTATTCTTCAAATTTGGCAGAGGAAATGAACTTGCCTTAAAAACAATCAAACCAAACATGTTTAGAAACAGCTTTTGCAGAACTGGCTGATGTTTGCCATATGACACTTGCAATGGACATTAGACATAATTTGGAAGCAAGCAAAGCAGTTAAGCGTATGCCAGTGAACGAACTGAGACAAAATGAACTTTCAAGATCTGGTCATAATCTTACACAATAATTCTGTATCAGCCTCAGGGTTTAATAATGTGCATGGTTTATATAAGTTAAGGACTGATGGGATGAGCCTTTGCTAGCAAAGCTAGAGCTAAAAGTGCTCAAAAAAACTTCCTAAAGAACAGCTCTTCCTTATAGCTCTACTTTTTTTCATCCTCATAACTCCTTCAGAAATTCAGTGAAAAGGAAACTCTTCTATATAGGTGTGTTCAGGCAGAAAAGAGGAGCAATATTCATGAACCCTGATAGTGCAAAGTTCTCTACAGTCACAGGAGGAAAGCCTGCTATTGAAGCATTGGAATTATTTTTCAGGTCTATAAATCATGAAACTACAACAATCCAGGGTTTTCCTAATACTCTTCAGTATATTATGAGTACACATTGACTTCTCCATATGACATTTGTTCTTTTATGTAGTTATTACATATGTTAATGTGTCATGTGAATAAGTAAATATTGCCAGAAAAACAGGACTTTTGAAGTTGTGACACTTTGTGCTTCATCACTTGACATTCAACAGCTCTTCTTAATTTTTACAGTTGGGATGATGTGTAGCTGACTGTAGCGTTATACTGTGTTAGTAACACATCCAAACTGAAAAAAGAGACAACCCTAGAACTGTTTCTGGTTCACTCTCAGCTCAAAGAGGTTTCTGTCTGAAGGCTCAGGACTCAATTCCCATTTAAACAAAATTTTAAGCTTGGCTGGAGGTGCTGGGAAAATCACTTCATACCATTTTTACTGTTCCCTGGACTTGACCTGGTGGAAACTACTGTTGTAACAAGGCTGTGGGCTTCCTCCTGTCTGTCACAAGGAATGCTGCAGCTCCCTGAGTTCTGCTGAACTTCAGGGCTCAAATGTGTCACTGTCTGCTCTGCAGGATCCTTTGCTGTGCTCCTTTTTCCCCTTGCTGCCTGCTTTTCTGTGCTGAGCCAGCAATGCCTGGGCAGAGTGACAGGCAGGTTCTGGTGGCAGAGGAGGGACAAGGCACAGCACAGCCCTACAGGCCTCCTTTAGACATCCACAATGTTCTGCACTGCAGTAGTACATAAATTTTTCAGCTTCAAGCTTCAGCTATAGGACTGCTAAATATGGAAAAATCATCTGTGCTGATCGGACTTTTCCTTATCCACTCTCCCAGGTAGATGTATTTGATTCGGGGAACAGGGATGGAGTGAGTGCAGAAAATAGCCACTGGAAACTTGCTGAGCATTTCTGTGAGCCTTTTCTTTGTAAGTTTTACACTATTAACATAGATTACAGAAGTGGAAAAATATAACACCAGGTGGAAAGACTCGAGGATCTACTTTCCAGACATGTTTTAGTCACTCAGAAGAAGCAAAACATTTTTATTTCAGAATCTTGTTCTTTTCCACTTTCTTTTTGATTAGCCATTTATAGCGCTTACCTTAACTAAGACCCATGTCTGTACTTGCTACTTGAACAGGAAAAAGCCTTCATTATACTTGGCAACATAAAGGAATGTAAATAATCAAAACCAAACTTCACTTGGTCAGTATATTTTGGTATCTAAATGTGTTCAAAATATGATAATCTATCTATACACGGTTTGAGGTTCCTACTGTAATTTAATTTTGCTTTTTCCCTCTATTTTCCTCTCTGCTCATTCTTTTGAGAACGGATTCACACCTTCCTTGGTTTCAAAATTCCCTGGCTATTGCAGCTTTTTTCATTTGAGTCCAATTAGCTCCCTGAGGCTTAGGTTAGTATTCTTGGATTTTTTTAGGTAAATAGTGAGCAGATTGGACCTCTAGAAGCACTTGGCCTCCCACATCTAGCATTAATGTTTCTCTTTGAGGATCCACCAGGTACCACACTCCTGAAGCTGGAAAATTCTCGGGAGTTCCGTCCCTTCACTTCTGAGCCCAAGCTGACCATCCCCCAGATCTGCATATAAACCTATTCGGGCATGTTTCCTATATCCACTCTGCCTACAACATTTCTCTTGGACATTGATGTGTCTTCTCAAGGGACCTGGACAATTTCTAGAGCCTGCTGTCCTTCCTATGATGCAGAGGAAGACATTGCCCTTGTAGGAAAAGGGGTGTGCAGGTCAGAAAGGTGTAACACCCTAACAGTTGTGAGAGTCTCTGGGGCAGGTCTCCATACCTGTTGTGCTCAACATGGGTTGCTCCTTGTGTGTTTGCTCTGGGACGGGCCTTATGCAAACAACAATGTCAATACATTAAAGCAGATTAGAGTTCATGGGTGCAAATTGAAAATTAGGCTCGTTGTTGTTATTTTTCTCCATAAAAAGCAGCAGCGATTGCATTATTTTGTAAAATGCTAGGATATAATAAGTATAAATGGTACACTTAAAAAAAACAAAAATCTGTTCTGCAATATCCAGGGGCCATGGCTGTCAGGGGCCAACACAGCCATCAAGAAAGTCTAAAATTAAAACAGACAAGTTGCCAATGCATAAAACTGCCATCATCATGTTCATTTCCCAGTTTGTTTCAATGACCATCCCATCTGTGAAACATATTTCTGTGGGACAGTTAAGGGTTGCAAGCATAAACCAGCCCATTCCAGTGAATGCTACAACCCAGGTGTCGCTCTTGTTTGAAAAATGCCTGGGTGGCCCCACTGCCAAGGATATAACCACAGATAATACAATCCAGAAATCCCTTTCCAAAGCAGTGAGTAATTGAAATTTATGTACTTGCATAACTCATTTATTGCCGTGAGAGCAGTGAATCCAAGGTTGTGAGCTCCAGCCATAGGGGTTGCTCCCTGATCCAAGAGGCCTGTGACTTTATTGTTTGAATGGGAGAGCTGAGGCTGGTGACTGGCACTTCTATTTAGAGGCTGCAATGTATGGCTGAGGACATGCTGGGTGAGAGGTAAGGGCACAAACTGCTCTCCTTGGCAGGAAGAAAAATACCTCAGCAGGAGGGATGTAAGTGGGTAGGGGTTTGAATCCAAGGCCTGAGGCCAATCTGATGGGCTCGGTTTTCTCAAATGGAAAGTCTCAGATTTGCCTCATTCTCAGCAGTGCGGTAGCACCCACAGATTCTTTTCTATTTCAAATCCAAACTTAAAGGCTTTCAAGGTCAGTTCTGGTTTTTGCATTATTGTGACTGAGATTTGGGAAGCAAGTTTGGGATACCCAGAAGAACATCATGCTGGAAAACTTCCTTACATCTGGGAGATCTGTTTTTCTTCTTGCTGCTGTCTTGGATTGAGCTGAGGTCATAACTACCCTAGAACTTGTGAAGAGGCATATCTGGTATCAAAATGGAAAAAGTTTTTTCTATGAAGGGTCTGTGAAGTTCTTAAGTGAGGGATACTATAGAAATACATAAATATTACTGTGACTTATTAAATTATTTGACACAAAGGTTTGTTTTAACAAGACTGTGCTCTTGTGTGAGGCACCAAAGCAGGGACACAATCTCAGCACCTGGACTCCAGGGCTGACTTTGTTTTCTCTCTTCCAAAGCAGTCACTTTTTCTTCCATTTTACTGTTTGTCATGACAGTTTGTCCTGTCTTTCAGACAGATGAAGTTCTGTTTAGAATAAGATGCTCCTAATGTTGCATAGATTGGATACCATAAAAGGTACAAGGTACTATCAACAACTTGTTTACTTCAGTGGTAAAATCTGAGAGTAACACTTCAGTTTTGTAAATATTGAGACATCTGACATGTATCCACAAAGTTGCTGGTTGATTTTTTAAAACAAAATGAGACAACATAGTTTTTTAGGAGAGAATGGGATGATATTTTGGTTTTTACATTTAGAAAAAAATAGGGGTTTTTTCTTCTTGAGTGGGAGAAAATCACTGACTGCTATTGCTTATGGTAACAAACTACTCATAAATTAATACCAAAAGGTTTTGCAATCTGAATTTGGGCTATTCTTAGTCCCAAAAGCCCTGTGTGCTCTACAGGTGGTGCAGAAATTAAATTTCATGGCAGCCTTTTTTAATCAAGGAAAATGGAGCCTGGAAAGGTCTCTTGACAGTGGGGAGACCATAAGTACTGGACACTTCTTGTTATCTGATTTAATTTTTTTTTTCTGCACAAACAATATCCTACATCTTGCCCTGAATCCTGGGTCAAACATATCTGTAGCGTGAGGATTGCAATAAACCCCATAAGAACATCTTCTCATCTTCCTTCTCTGGTGATGAGAGACACAGACTGAGCTGAATATGTGACTTCCTATGTCCTTTTAACCACAGATCTGACCTTCATAAAAGTTTCTATGTTATGATAGTCTTGTCAGGATTTACTGGTTGTGCTTATTATTAATTAAGAGGTACTAAGTTTAAAAAGTCATTAGAAATCAAATCACAAAGGATAAGTTAAAAACCTTTCTGTGAACTTTGACATGGCCATGTATTACATCTAAACCCACACCAACAAAAAGAGACATTAATAAAATCATTATATATTTGAAGAGCAACACCTAGCCCATGTAAAGTTTATGGCTACAAATGAATACGTGTCAGGGAGCACCATCAAGTCCATTAGGCCAAAGATTTCACTGTTGCTATTAATTTAGAGGGGATGGAACTTGTATGTTGCCACGATGGACAGTAACATAAAAAATTTAAAGGAGGGAAAAAAGACCCTTCTCCTTTCTCAACCCAGCCTTATAAACCATATACACTTCTAGGGAAGTATGAATAAAAACAAAACTTGCTGCCATGATTTACTCATTCATAAATATTTTCTTTTCTTTTAATCACTGGAAATCTATTCCAGCACATGTAAAATCTTAATGAGACCTAGCAACATTATGAGTGTGGGAGCAATCGCCCCTCAGCCTCATGCCTGCAAACGCTCTCAAGGCATGCATATATCTCATTATGGCCGAGCGCCCTGTCGTGTGTTATTCCTTACTTAGTGACAATTTGTCATTGTCACCCTTGACATGTCACTCTGCTGCAGAAGGATTTGACTTCAGCGTAAAATGTGACAATCAGATGAGAGGATTTTGTAATCTAAACTGAAATATGGGGCTGAGAGAGACTAATTTTATTCAAAAACAATCCTAATATAATATAAATGGGAAGAAATGTTTTCATTTAAGGATTTTTGTTAAGTTTTCCTTGCTTTGCCTTTTCCCAGCCCTGCTCCCCACTTCAATTATTCCTTAGGATAATGCTTTTATTTTTGAAGGATGGAGCCTTATGTTTTAATACCATGCATTTTCAATTAAGCGCATGAAGATCTGTGGATATAACTATTACTTAAACTATAAGTAATGGTTACATGTAAAAATTAGGGAAACATATTGTGCTTTAGATAAATTACATTCCGATTACTTCTTATTATAAATGGGGTAGAAAATGGATTTTTAGCTCTGGCTGGCCAAAGAGCCAGCATTTGTATCTACTTCATTTGTTTAAATATATTTCAAGCCAGATTGAAATCCATATTGCCTGACATTAATTGAGTACTGAAGCATCAGTGTACTCAAGTTTCATAAACCACTGATGACTGAGTTTCTACAGGCTTGATTTAAAAATACACTGTCCCTTTTATATGAAAATTATATTCCATTTATAGTGTAATTCTTAAAGCCCAACATTAAATGGTGTAAATCTTAACAAGATGAATGTAAATATGACATTTGTGGTGTTGAGTTGACATCTTGTTTACAAAGAAAATTATATTCTGTACTTGGTATTTATTAACATCATCTTCTGTATGATATTGTAGGCAAACTGGTTTTCTTTTGAAAAGCAGAATGGAGATAAGAGCAGGGTGGGCTGTGAGATGGACTGTTCCTGAAGGTCACTTATAGGGTTTTGCTTAGGCACCTCATCCTGGACAGGATATTCCATTCCTGAGCATCTTTTGACAATCAATCCTATCAAGTTGCCCAGTAATTTATTGGCTTTGTAGCACTGACAAATAGTCAATCATTCCAATGGTAGCCTATAGGAAGTAAGGCTTGAGCTCATGTTTCCAGAGGTGAAAGTCTAGGGCAATTTAACCCATTTTCCACACTTGTAATTTTCAGAGAAGCAGACATTATTTGAACAAGATTCTGGATTCTGAATTTCACAAAGAAGGTGCAAGGCTGTGATTTTTTCTTCAAGTTTCATCAAATTTTTCTGCATAAGATGAATGAATGAATAAGTTACTAACTAACTAACTAAAGATGCCTCATCAAGCAGCTTTTACTGGCTGAACCAAGTGTCCTATGGCCTTCATCAAGCTGCGCTCTCTCTGAGGTAGGGAATGACTGCTTTTAAGTGAACGCATTATGAAGTGCCATCTGCAATGTGCTGTCCTCCTGGATATTTTTATCAGGACTAACATAGCTCTCAGGATGTCATGGAATGAATGTCGGATAATTTGTACACTTGATTTTTTTTTTTCATAAAGTTCTTCCATACTATTATTATAATGATAAAGGCAGCTTCCTGCTTGAAGTGCATTTGCTGCTTTCTCAATGTACTTAACTGAAGTTTTTTTCCTTAAAATCTTTAACATTAAATATTTTGTTTAATAATACAAACATTGTGAAGGAACACAGTATGCCTTGAATAATCAAGGCTTCTATGAGTCTATGAGGAGTGTGGTGAGTGTGGATTTTTGATGTAAGTTCCATCATTGCCGTCAGAACCAGGAGTAACTTGTTAAAACCAGAGAACCTGGTAGATCTTTAGTTCACATTCCAGGAAGAACTGTTTTTTTTTTTTTTTTTTTTTGAGTACTCTGTTTCAATTCACCATCTGCAAGACATGGGAGATCTTAGATACCTCACAGAGAGGTTAATGAAATGTATTGAGGTGGCTGCAGGCATTCAGATAAGAGGTGGGTGAGCATGGAAGCACCAGGTGAATCTCTAAACCATGACTAGCAACTTTTGCTTTTGTTGTCACTTTTTTTTTTGTACTCTGGTCCTCTCCCACGGCCTAGCTTGACAATTATTCTTTATTTTGTTGTGCTAAGTCATATCTTTATGCTAGGTAAACCCATTTTTTCTTATGGTTTTCCTCCTGTTGATTCATCAATTTAGCTGGCTTAGTGGGATCTCCTTCTTTTGAGAATGGTGAGGTATAACTTTCACCAAAATTTTCATTGGAATTACCTTGTAGTAATTTCAGTTTTCTGTGTCACAAGGCATATTTTCAGGACATCTAAGCCAATGTACTAGATCATAATGGTCAAGGAGTGGAGCTTAACTCTCCTGTACCCTAACTAGTCTGGCTCAGAACTGTACATATGTTGCTTAGTTTGGATGGGTTTGGCTCAGGTGTTTGGTGTTTGAGTTAGTCAATTTAGCTCACTCAAATTCAGAAACTAGGCCAGAAATGAAAACAACAACAACAAGAGCAACAACAACAACAACAAAGTAGGTATTTATCTGCAGAATTGGTGCTCCTCTGGACTCACTCCAAGAGGTCCACCTCCATCTTCTGGGGTTCCAGAGATGGACACAGTGCTGCAGATGGGCCTCAAAGGAGGAGTAGAGGGGAAGGATCATCTGCCTTGACCTTCTGGTCATGCTCCTGTTGCTGCAGCCCCGGATACAATTGGCTTTCTGGGCTCCAAGCACACATTGCCGATTCATGTCCAGCCTCTCATCCACCAGCACCCTCAAGTCCTTCTCCTCAGGGCTGCTCTCAATTCACTGCTGCACAGCCTGTGTTTGTGCTTGGGATTGCTCTGACCCAGGATCAAGATCTTGCATTCGGCCTTGTTGGACTTCATGAGGTTTGCTCAGAGCTCATGCCTGCCCAGGTCCCCCTGTATGGAATCCCTTCTCTCTATTGTATCAATGGCATCACAGCTGGGTGTCACTGGCAAACTTGCTAAAGGAGCATTTGATCCCACTGTCCATGTCACCAACAAAGATGTTAAATGGCATGTCTCCTTGCTGGGTTGATGAATCTAATCTGCAAGCTGTAAACATATAGACAAATGTTAATGACTTGTAGCAGGAGGAGTGGCAAAAGAAAAAGAAAGAGGGCAGTGTTTGTGGTTTTGGACTGCTGTTGTTTGGCTGGGCTTATTTTGAGCAGCACTCAAACAACAGTTAAGGAACAAGAACAAAAATGTTAAGAACCACAGCAATGTATTCTTGAGATCTTGGAGATGTTGATAACCTTTACCTGGACTCTCCTTCTCATAAGGAGGCACTTTCCAGCCATCAGTGATGAGTAATATTCCATTCTGTATGGTCAGCCTCAGTCTTTCCTTCTCTACAACAAATGGTACCCCTCTGTGCTCAGCTGGACCTTATTTATGGAGAAGGACCTCAAATTAGCCTTATCATTTGTTATAGCTTTGGGATGATGAATCAGAACCTGAAAGCTATTGGCTGGAGGGAATTATTTAGTGGAATGAATTTCAGAGTTATTCTATTCATAGAAATGTACCAAATCACAGCCCAGAACATTTCTACCCCCTCTCACCCCCTCCAATATCTGCTTCCCTTAGCATATGCCTTTAAACTTACACTTTAGTAGCAAGAACTAAATTTAGATATTAAAGGGGATCAAAGTCTCTGATCTTCATGTTCTTCTAGTAGCTGGTGTTTTTGACATTGGGCTTACAAAAAAAAAACCCTGTTGCTCTGAACTGGTATCTCCAGAGACTTAATACAGTGCTGAGGCCACTGTGCCTGTCTCTCCCTTGGCAGAGTACTTGGTAGCTGTTTTCCTTTTGTTAAAAGCTTTCTCTCTGAAAACAAATTGCATTCTCACAGAATAATTTTCACAGATTTTTTTTTTTGTTTTGTTTGTTTGTTTTTTATTTAAAGTTCTAGTTTTAAAAATTTAACTTTGATTTTTTGAAAGCTCAGGAGAAGTTTTTCAGCAGCGGGTAGAGAGAAATCTCAGGTACTGCTGAATGATGGGGTTGTAGACGAAGAACACACACTGTTTGCTTTCATGCCTGTTTTTTTCTTTGTGTTTTTTCCTCTCCCATAACTTTGCAAACACTGCTCTGCTTTTTGCAGGAAACCAGATTTTTTTTTCCCATTGATATGGTTTTCCAGTTGAAATAGAGAATCAATCAGCAAGGAAGGCATGCTAGAAGCATTCTAGGAGCATGCTAGGAGCCTAAATCTTAGAAATTCAGGTAAGAAACAAGGGAAAGAGTTTAATTTCCTGTACTAGACATGTGCAAATATACATCTGTTGCTGAGCCTTTTACTTTGAGCCTGTGCAGACTTTATGTATTTTATCTCTACTTGCTTCAGTAAATTCAGAGGATCAGCAGCTAAATGCACTTTTTTTGTGGCTATGTCATCAGACCTTTTTGAAACTGTAATTGGAGCAAGTGTATTAGAAAGCTCAGAAAAGCATTTTTGTGCATGTAAAAATAATAACAGCTTGCATAAGTTTCCTTACTTAAAACCTACTTTTACCTTGGGAAGCTGACTTTTAAATATAGTTGTCTGTGTATTTTGTGGTTAAATAATTGGTTAAGATTTGGCTTGCCACAGGTGTTTCAGAAAGTAGAATTCATTTTCCTGAGAAAGGAATAATTTCAGCTCTGTCTTTTCACACTGCTGCTGAAATTAGTGAATTTATCACCTTATTTTTAAAATCCACCATCCCACTCTCTCAGAAAGAGCTGTTACACAGTTCTTGCAGTGGCTTAAACTTCATAGGAACTTGTGGTTGCTCTTTAAACCTGCAGCTACTTTGAACTCTGAGATACAATCAAGGTTAATTTCAGTATCCTAATGCCTTGAAACTGATACTCATGGACACAGAAATCCCTTCTCCTGGTCACAACAGAGCACAAAGTCAAATATTAGTGTCACATGCAAGCTGGTCTTTGCATATGGACAGAATTGCATTAGGGGAAAATTAAATGCTATCAGTTTAGACCAGGGGCTTTGCAAAGCAGAGAGCCTTTGGAGCTATTGTGGTTTTAAACGTCAGGTTAATTGAGAACTGCTGTATATTTAATAGGGGGGCCTTTGGGATATGACTACAAGGACTCTTTGTTGTTCAGCAGTACATTAGGCAGAAACTGCACTTCTGAAATGGTCATAAAAATCCCAGGAGGCATAACCATTAATGGGACACTAAGCTCCAATTAAGGGCATGGCCCAAAAGACCAAGGTGAACAACATGGTCCATAGCATCTGTCTCAGAGGAACTCTGGTCCAGCTGCTTGATTTCAGCTGCAGAAACATAACTGCGAATAACAAAATATTTACTCTGAAAAAACCCTGTACTTCTTGTTGTCTGGAATATAAATAGGAAAAAAAAGAGAAAACCCAAAGGGCCTTTCAAATTAAAATCTCCAAATTCCCTAAAACAAAACTAGAACTGCATATCACAGCTGAGAGTTCTGATCCCTTTTATCTTCACAGGAGCTCATAACAGTTGCAGTCCAGGCCTCCAAACTTAATCTTACACATTTTTAATATTAAATTGAACACCTCCACAAGTTTATATTCAGAAACTGCAAAGGGCTTTCCTCTGTGACCTTAAACAGAAACAAAACTGTTTAAGTTTTTTTGTGTTTTGAGAGTTTTTTGGTTTGTTTGTTTATTTGTTTGTTTTTAATTCTCTGAGTTCCATGAGACACAGCCACCCAGTTTAGTCAGTGTGCTTTATAACTTTATAAATTAACTACTGGGTCTTCTGGCCTTTTTCTGGTCAAAGACTGTGATTCTGTCATGGACAGATTTTCTGGACTGTCGTGAATATACATTTTCAGAAAACACTTGGTTATTAGAGTCCAGCTGAAAATGACTGGCATCTTCTGGAAATTTTAACCTTGACTATTTCAATTACCTTAGCAATTACATTAGTAAATAAATAATTTCTGTCCCCCTCTGAATGTCTTCCACTGTTTTATTCTGCTTATAATAGAAACTTTTTCACTGAAATTGCCCAGAGATAACCTAGTCATTTTCCATCTAGACAGACCATCTGAATGGGATGTTAATTAATATGACACTGTGGAATTCAGTTTAGTGAAGTACCACAAAAAAGGAAATTAATTTCAATCATTGACAAACTTGTCAATTTAGTTGTATTGATTTTTTGATACCTCTACAGCACATGGTAAAGTTCATACATTGTAAAATACATCATTATTATTGGCTCACTCTGCTGGATGTAAGTGGACTGGTTTTTTTTTTTTTTTTCAATAAATTGACATTCTTTAAGTGTATAAAAATGCAAAATTATGTAAGGGGATTTTTTTTTACTATTTTTTGGATAATATCAATTTACTATGTTTAATGGTGAACTCTCAGTCAGAGAATTATTTCCCAGTGTTTAAAGATATTTGGTTTCAAAGCAACCTGAAAACTATTGTTTCTTGGGTTGGCAAAGTTTAGCAGAAAAAAAAGCTGATGAATCTGTTCATTAGTAGCTGTTGGCCATGAGCTTCCTGGTGGGAGCTGGTATTCTTCAGAGGCTCTAGATCCTCCTGAGGTTGGAGTGGCTGTGGGCCCCTGGGATGAAAGTTGTTGCTAAAGCAGAGTATGGATCCCTCTCCAGTTGTTTCTCCCAGGGCTGTGGTGTCAAAGCTCTCTCTAAAAGAGCAAAGATCAACTGCAGAATGCTCAGTCTCTACAGTGTTTTAGAAGTCAGTGTCCAACACTGTTTTGCTTTTGCCAGACTTCTGTGGTGGAAAATAAAAAAAAGCAATTGTTGTTCTGCTGACTTCAGCTCCAGCAAAAATAAATTGAAAGTGTTCTGATTAAGTTTCTGATTTTGGTCTGTCTCTTCAGAGCATAAAGAACTGCAGAAAACCTATATTCAGCTTGTGCCTGTAAGTTTCCTGGTTTTTAAATGCAATACTCTCATATTCCCACCTGAGGTCATTAGCCACAAGGTAGGTTAAAAAAAAGTTTGAAGGATGGATGTAGCTGCATAGAAACCCAAGCAATATGCACTCATATTTATGCTGATGCTTCTGAAATTCATCGAGTTACTCTGTTAAAACTCAGGTCTACAGAATGTAGTGCTTGTCTAAATTTTCAAATAGAATTTTTATTCTGAGGAGTGCCTGTAATAGAGGAGGGTAAGTAGGAATTTCTGATGGAATGCTATTGCTTTGCATTTCAGCCTATGAGAGCCTAATACCTGAGGTTTTGTTTTGTTTTGGTGGGTGATTTTTTTTTTATTCCTTAGTGTCCCTAAACATTGTTTCAAAGTCAGTAAAAGACACATGGACTTCTGAGACAGCAATAATATGTTGGAGAGGAAGGGGAAATAATTAAAAAAGCTAAATCCTAAACACTTGAGGCTGAAAAGACTTTTTTCCAGCATTAAGTATATAGTAATGGAACCAATCTTCCCTATAGGAGAATGCATTTAGTTATTGTCAAGAACTATTTGGTGAATTTTAGTCCTTCATGCAATTGCAGTCTTTCTCCCCACAACACAATGATTCAAAAAAATCAGAATACACATTTCTGTGGACTTCAGCTTCAGAACCTTCTTATTTGGCCAAAATTTTAATTTATCGACATTTGCCACAGAAATACTAGAATTTTTCCATTCATAAACTAGACATTTTTTGGCTAAAAAATATCAGCAAAGAAATAAACTCCGACAGAATCCCTAAATTAAAATCTGCTTATTTATTGACTTCAGGGCTCGAATTCCCAAGCTGCTCTGTGTGACCAGCCAATCAATGTTCAGCCCACCAGCTCAGGATGGGGTCGAACATTTAGTTGACCATTTAAGTCCTATTTTAACAATTACTTCAATAAAGAGAGAAACTGAGGCAGAAATGGGCAGTGATTGGTTCCATCTTCTTGCACATAATGAAAGTAACATATTACCCATTATCAGTCTTGGGCTTACTTAGTGTTTCTCCAAGATAATGTGCAATGCTGTATTTTGTTCTTAACAATGGAGAATATTTGCTGTCTCATTCCTTAGTAGGGGTGTTCAGACTTAGCTGTGACAGGAGTAGCAGTCGTTTCTTTAGTTGGCACAGTTAAATTTGACAGGGATCATGAATCAGAGCCCTGGGGTGACGTAATTTTCCAAGAGGGAAGGACTGCTGGGTGAACACTTCTTTGCCACTGTGTGAATCACTGCTTTTGTGTTAATACAATTAGGTGCCTACAATTAGTCAGTCTAAGGACATAATCTATCTATTGACCCAGATAGCAGATTGGGCTGCAGGTCGTCAGATGTTACTTCATTACAAGGCTATAATTACTTCCCTTAGTTTTCCCTTCAGGACGATAAAGGTAGGGATACCTGTCAGGAATGTTGTGAGGGGTCTGCAAGGAGCCTTGAAGAGAGTGCTGTGTGAGTACATGGGCCAGGACTGCTGGAGTTTTTGAGTGCCTGGCTCCCACTGAAACGGCTGCTGGGCACATGCACGTCCCTGGGACTCTCAGCATTAGTCACCAGCTAAGGATGGAAAAAGAGAAGAATTGGTTCAGCCTGCTCTCGTGGGTCTCTGGTATCAGACCTTCAGGTATGATGCAGCTTTCTGGAGAGGCTAGAAGACTAAGGCTTTGTTCCTTTTCTTCATGAGCAGCAGAGGGAGGAGAGGAGAGGACAGCCAGTTGAGATCTCTTCTGTGGTTGCTGATGTAAGACCAGGGCAGAGTTTGGCCTGGAGGATTTAGACACTTCTTTTAAAATCTGCCCAGCAATCTCATTAGGTATTTCTGGGGCTGTTGTGCTGCAGTGGAGGCAGCCTGAGAAGGTCCCCTGGCAAGCTTTCCAGCTGAACTCTTCACTACTGCATTAAGGACTCATGCAGAGCCAGGGTGAAATTTGTTGTCAGGATCAGGGCCAAGACATTATTTAAAAAAACAGAAAAAAAAGAGTGCATGTAAGGGTACAATCAGCTGTTCATGACTGAGATGTGTTTCATGGTGTGAAGCTGTACTCAGTACTAAGGCATATTTAAAGTGAATGCCAGGTACTGCATTTGGCCTTCCAGCTCTTAAACATCACCACAAAACAGTCAGCAGAGCAATGTCATCTGGATCACTTTGACACAATTGCAGTCCACAATTAACAGGCAATGAAGGACTTCCTAAAAGTACATGTTTGACACCCTGCTTTGTCATGGGTTTTTATACTGTTGCAGGGATTAAAAAAAAATTAAATTAACTTTGTGCTAGTGCATATCATATTTGGACAAGGGACTAGATGAAATGATTAGAATAATAGCCTTAGAAAAGATCACATTTCCCTACTGTGCCAATGTATTTGACTGCATACAGCAACCCTTTTAGGCCACTGTTCACAGTGAATTGTAACAACTTCCTGCAAAGATCTAAGTTCTGCATCTTTTGAATGGCAAATTATTAGAACTAGGTCAGGTCTAAGAAGAAATAACCATCTTTGTTAACCAGAAATAACCAGCTTTATTAATATGAACTTCACTTTTAGGGTAGTTCACATGAACAAAGCTCTGCTAATAAAAAAATACAAAAATCACCTGATTTTAATTACCATCCCTCAGCAAAGAAGGGATGCATCCTGTATCACTGCTAAATACTACAGGCAAACTGTCACCTGGCTTAAGGAAATCTCTGGGGCATTCTCTGTGAGGTTCATCATTAGTTGTCTACTTTTATATCAGCTGAGCAATGGAAAGGAGAAAATCTTGAACAAAAGAACATTTACCAGTATTTACATATCAATTTTCCTAAAAAAGTATTTTGTAGAGTGAGAAGCATTTTTATGAGATTCAGAAAAACTGAAGCAGCCAGTAGTATACAAAATGTGTGGCTATACTTGCTAACAAACATCTTTCTTGTTTGACTAAAATATACCTGTACCTCTCCAATATTTTTTGTAATCTTAATAATAATATTTGCTGGATTTTGGGTCAGAGCTGTTTCATAGGGCAGGAGCTCTATGTAACATTCACATTAGACCATGGAGGCCTATGGTCATCTCGTCCTTATTCCCTTTATTACCCCCTTTGCCCCAGCAAATCTTTTCTTTGTCTTCCTTTTCATTTGAGCTCCCTGTATGTGCATGTCTTTGTTGAGGCTTTCATGCCGTTTTACTTTGGCTGTACAATGTTTCTGAGTGCCTTAATGTGTTAAAACAGAATGAGTTTTTCAAAGGAAGACGAGAAAAAATATAAATTTAGTTGTAGTTTTGTAGGATTAGACTTCCCTCAGACTTTGAAAATTTAGCCCATATAAGAACTAAATTCAGATGATTGGTATGCTCTCTCCTGAACTCAGATGACTGTGACAGTCTACACATCACAGACTGACTCCTAGGTAGAACAATATTTTTTGGAAGTACTGCTCACTGTTAATTACCTAGTGGTGCATTAGAAGCTCACAGCAGCTCCCCTTAGAAAGTTAAGATAAAACACAGGGTACATACATGGGGTGCTTTGGGAAGGCAGTATCAAGTCATATTCTAAGACTGATCAAGCTAAGCACTCCTATTAAGGCTGCCCATTTCTCCAAGATCTATGTTCAGAGCATTTGATCAAAGCATTTGTACAGAATAACTTGGAGATATTTTCCAGCCTTAATGATTCTATGATTTTTAAAAAGAAGTCAATTTGCCCTAAATATCAACTGAAACCAGCAGAATGGTTAGGAAATACTGTTATATTTGTATAGAATTTCCAGATGAGGAGAATTTTGAGATTGTACTTGGGTCCAGTAAATGCACACACACTCACAGGCACACATAACAAAAAAGATTTTTGTTTCAAAATAATCTTCATTACATGAAGATTATCATAATTGTCATTTCAATTGACTGATTTTAGTTTTTAAAAGAGGGTATAATAGCATTCACTGTCTGAGACTAAATTACTGTCATTATGTTAAAGGTGCACTTTATCACTTAGCTTTTCTCCATTACAAATGCTCACAGACACACTCCACTTTCTGCTGCTACAAAATCTTCAAAACATAATATGAAAGTTTTGTATCCAGACACTTTGTTACTAAAACTTCAGAACAAAGGCTTACCAAAGGCAATCTGCCATTGTTCATACAACCACAGTACCAGAAGATAGAGAGGATATTTTAGCAATAGCAAGCTTCTGAATTCCTGCAGAAGAATGCAAACTGTTCATTGAGATAAAAAGGCATTTTGTGTATCTTTCACCAGGGGGCAAGATGCAGAGTCACACTTCTGCTCAGAGCAAACTTATTAAGGTAAAGCAGATCAAGAAAATATCAGCCCAAATGAGAGAAATAGCCATGCCTTTCTGTCCCAGACTTGTCAAACTTTTCTCAGTGATGTTTAGATGAATATCCAGACATTGCCACGATATTAACCTGCCAGTGTATAAATGACATTTATCATTTCTGCAATCTCTTTTGATCTG
Organism: Onychostruthus taczanowskii; assembly: GCF_017590055.1. NCBI lineage: Eukaryota > Metazoa > Chordata > Aves > Passeriformes > Passeridae > Onychostruthus > Onychostruthus taczanowskii. Next base: position 27,350,777 of record NW_024496525.1, read on the forward strand.
ATATCTTAAGATTCTTCATATGTAGAAGTTTTCAACACATTGCCCTGTCATCTTAATACATATGGGACATCTTTTACTTCTGCAGGCACAGAAGAACCAAGTCTGGATATGTCACTACGGCACAACACTTGGGCAGAGCTCTGTTGAAGTAAATGTCACTATGCCTGGAGTAAGAGGCTATAGAGAGGCATGAAGGTATTAACATCAGATCTAGAGAGATCAAGGGGAAGAATTTGCCTGAGGAGCAAAGCTTTTTCTTTAGGGGAAGAAGGTAACCTCAATTCTGAGAGGCTCAAAAAGGGACAGTTTAAAGAATCTGATTTTCAGAGGCTGTGGTCAGCATAAGACAGGCTAATTATACAGTGCTACTTGAACAGATAAATCCTCCAAAATATTTTTAAAAGCTAGGGATAAGTGCTAGAGCACTAAAGAATCTTGCAAATTTTCTTGTAAGTGGCAACACTTCAGCAGTTCCTCTGACCTGCCCTGCACTGCACAACTCAGTGCTCTATTTGCTTTATCCAGGCACCTCAGCTTTGTGAACTACATGCCTTTCTCTTGAAAATCAGAATATTGGGGGAGATTTGAAACGTGTCACCCTAATCACTTCTGAACATTTCAGCCTACATTCTCCCACCCCTTTATGGGATTTTTTCCTGTTGTAATGTTTTCTTCCTCCTTCAAAGTGATTATTAACAGATTTTTCTGAAATGCCCAGAGCAGCATACTTGGGTCAGAAAACAGAAGCTAGCGTGTTTTTTTCTGCCAGCTTCCTCCCTTACTTATCTTATAACATTTCCCTTATGTATCCTCGGGTCATGCACAGGTCTGGTTCCAACATTGCTTTGTGAGGCAATGAGAAGGTTCTTGCCTAGAAACAGATTTACAGTACAAAGGTTTGAGAGATAGATATTCCCTTATTTAATTTTCTTTTTTAATCAAAAGACCTTATATAGAAAAAATCACGGGTATTTAGAAATATCTATGTCATAAGAAGAATTTGTGGCATTATATGAAATAAATGTTTCTCTAATGATTTTTTTTAAGTGTTCAATAATGGGACTAAAAAATATTAACAACAAAAAGTGAATACCCCCTAATTGTATTTAAGACACTTAGAGAAATAATACTAGAGTGGACTGAGGTATTTTGTGCATAAGAAGTTATTTTTCTTTAAATTATATGAATGAAATGAAATTAACAAAAACAACAAAAAAAGCTACCCTTACTTTGTCAGGGTGTTTTATTGTCTGTTACATTTAGCCCAGCTAACCTGCTGGCTAAATGAACATTGCATGGTTAAGGGTTTTAATGCAGTCAGAGAAGTGTTCAGGTGTTGGCACACTGAACCACACTATGTTGTCTGAACCTGAAAATATGGGCTGGAAACCTTGCAAGAGGCTTTTCCAAGTGAGTGATGCTGCTTATAGGCTTTTTTCACAACCTTTTCAGGTTGTGTGGACTTTTTTTTTTTTTTAATTGAAGGTATTGAGGGGATGCATTCCAAGAAATCAGTTATACAACAGGCAGGCATGGGCAAAACTCAGTTTAGATAAAACTTGTGAGACTTCAGAAAGATACTAGAATCAAATGTAGTTACAAGATTTCTAGAGGGAATTCTTCTTTTATCTAAATAATCTACCAAACTACCAATTTTCTGACAACAAATGAAGTGTTCTTCCTAGAGGAACAGCCAGACATTCTTGCTTCTGTTTTTCAGAAGTTACCTATTTCTATAATACTGGAACTGACCCTCACATTTTCTGCAGTTAGCCAGGGAAAAATCACTTAATCTTCAATGACTAATGAGCTGGGACTTTTACTCTAAATGTAGATCTCAGTCTAGTAGGAAAAGTAAGGGAATGCAAAAGCACATCTGGTAATTGGAAAGATGAAAAAAGTAATAATAAAGTGCTCATTTTGAGGCAACAATGATGAAGATAATGGATGATAGCCAAGCAGGCCATATGCACTTGGCTAACAGAATTAATCATGGACTATGCAATGCAAAGCAAGAAAGACAAGTACAATAAGACATTTAAAGACAAGAATGGATTTTAATTTTAGGAGCAGGATAAAACAATATGATAATAGTGATAGCCAAGTTAGTCCTGTGATTGTACAATCCAAACAGGACACAAAGCTATAAATAATATTTAATCTGTTATAACAATATATGTTAAAAAGTAATAATGACTAAAAATTATTAGAATTAATCAAAAGAGGAGTTCTGTTTCTGGTATATTCAGAAGGGCGAAGGCAATTCTAAAATTGTCAGATATGTTTGGAAATGAAAAAGGAATATTACAAGTTTCCAACACAGTTTAGCAAAGGCAATATCTGAAAATGCAAGCTAGTGCTTAGATTTCTATTAGTAAGGCAAGACTTATTATTAGAGCCTTGTGATTAGCAGTGCAAAATTCTCATAAAGCAATTTTGTAAATTTGAAGCCATTTTGCTGCATCATCTGCCACTAAGCCTCCAGCTACGGCACCTAAGGGATCATGTTTTCTGTCGCTTGCTGTTACATTTTTCTGTTACATTTCTATATACTTGTATTTCAAATTGTCCAAATAGTTTGTGTATTACAAGACCTCCCCCAAGTACAGGCACTGGTTTACGAATTTTAGGGGGCAGTTTAAGGCTTTCTTCTGGGCCAAAAGGCTGTAATGAGAGGTGGCTGAGCACCCTCTCCTCCCATTCAATCACAGCATCCTTTGGCCTTTACTGAGAAGAAACAATATTCTTACTGATACTAATAAAAAGTACAACAAAATAACCAGTCCTCTCTGTTGATAACACTAAAATAAGAGACTGCTGTATGGTTTTCTGAACTGCAGGGCAAGATTTCTTACATCTTTAATACAAGCTGCAAAAAATCCCCTTATGGTCACAAATTAGTGATTATTAATTTGAACTAAATCAGGTATGATTATGGCTGTGCTCTAAGCAGTTGATGAGTTTGAAAAGGAGAATGAGTATGTGAATGTAGGAACAAGGAATAGAATAGAATAGAATAGAATAGAATAGGCCGGAATCATTTAGGTTGGACCCTTCACCAGCTCCGTTTTCCTTCTCTGGGCATGCTCCAGCACCGAGATTTCTTTCTTGTCCTGTCCTGAGGTGCCTAGAACTGAACACAGGATTCCAGGTGTGGCCTCACCAGTGCCAAGTACAGAAGTATAATCCCTGCCCTGGTCCTGCTGGCCATGTTGTTCCTGGCACAGGCCAGGAACATTGGCCATGGCCATTGGCCTCCTTGGCCACCTGGGCACTGCTGGCTCCTGTTCAGGTGCTACTGACCAGCATCCCCAGGCCATTTTCCATCAGGAAGATTTCCAGCCACTCTGGCCCCAGCCTGTAGAGCTGTGGGGGTTTGTTGTTGACTCATGGGCAGGATGTGGCACTTGGCCTTGTTGAAAAGCACACCACTGGCTTTGTCCCATTGATCCAGCCTGTCCAGATCCCTCTGCAGAACCTTCCTACCCTCCAGCAGAACAATATTCCAGCCCAACTTGGTGTCATCTGCAAACTGACTGAGGGTCAATCTCCTTGTCTGCATCATCAGTAAAGATATTAAGCAGGACTTGGGAACACCAGTGGTGACCAGGAACTAGGTGGAAGTAGCACCAATCACCACCCCTCACTGGGCCTGGTGATCCAGACAGATTGCTGTCTAACAAAGTCTATGCCATCCAGCCCATGAACAGCTGGTTTTTCCAGGAGAATGGTGTGGGAAAGGGTGTCAAAGAATTTAGTAAAGTCTAGGTAGAAAACATGCACAGATCTTCCCTCAGCCACTAAGCAGGTCACCTTGTCACAGAAGGACATTGTGTTAGTCAAGCAGGACCTGTCTTTCCCTTACCCACACTGGCTGGGGCTGATCCTCTGATGTCCTGTATGTCTTGTGTGATGGCATTAAAGATGATCTACTCCTGGCACCAAGGTCAGGTTGATAGGCCTGTACCTCCCTGGGTCCTCCTTCTGGGCCTTTGTGCAGTTGGCCCGTGAGTCACATTGCTAATTTCCAGTCACCTCAGGCCTCCCCAGTTGACCAGGAATGTTGGTAAATGATGGAAAGTGGCTCAGCAAGCACTTCCACCAGCTTTGTCACTAACCTTGGGCAGATCCCTTGAGGCTTTGTGAACTTGTGTGTGTCTAAGTGGTGTAGCAAGTCACTGACCACTTTTCCTTGAATTTAAGTGCTTCATTCTCCTCCTCATTCCTTTTTTCCAGCTCAGGGAGCTTGGTAACCTCATAAATGGTCTTAATATTAAAGACTGAGGCAAAGAATTCATTAAGTACCAGAGCTTTTTCCTCATCTTCACATTTCCCCCCACATCCAATAATGGATAGTGATTCTTCTTAGCCCTCCTTTTATTTAGCCCTGAGTTATTTATAGAAACATTCTTAATTGTCTTTTATGGCAGTAACCAGACTAAGTTCTAGCTGGGCTTTAGTTCTATTTTTTTTCTAATTTTAGTTCAATTTTCACTAATTTTCGCATAACTTCACAATACCCCTGTAGTTCTCCTGAATGGCCTGCTCCTTCTAGAGGACATAAACTCTTCTTTCTTTCCTGAGCTCCAGCTGTGTCTCTCTGTTCATTCAGGCAGGTTTTCTTCCCTGCTATCTGGTCTTTTGGCACATGAGGATGGTCTGATCCTGTGCCTTTAGCATTTCCTTCTTGAAGAATGTACAGCCTTCCTGGACCTTCAGGGCTGACTCCTAAGGGACTCCCTCAACCAGCCTTCTACTCAGATCAAAGTCTGCCCTCTAGAAGTCCAAGGCAGCAGTTCTGCTGACCCCCTTCCTTCCTTCTCCAAGAATGAAAAGCCTCTTTTAATTTTGTGATTGTTATGCACTTCAACAACCACATAGCCCACCAGCCCTTCTCTGTTCACAAGGCACAGGTCCAGTCAGGAGCCTTCCCTAGCTGGCAAAGAAAGCACAAGAAGCCTAGAACATGGGAGTAATTAATTATTTGAATTAAAATAATAGCAAAAAAAAAAAAAAGAAATAACCACAAACTATGAAAGGTGAGGTTGACGGTCATCATTTCTGTCTCTATAAACAGAATAATTCTTTGCTAAATACAATGGTGGAATTCAGCAGCAGAAAAGGTATTTCTTGGGGCTTTTTATTTGTTTCCAGTGTTTTGTCTAATCCTATTGTGCATGTATTTCTCTAAGACCTAAAATTTTTACCAGCATAAGTTTTGCAAACAAGAAGGTCCATGCTAAACAAGTGAGTTCTTCTAACCGAAAGAATCATAATTTGAATTTTGTATATGAGGGTAACAACTTTTTTTTTTTAAGATGAGGTTTATGTTAGAGGTATGTGTGCTCATGTTCATGCAGGTTTGTGCTTATTCAACTGGCCAAATTGCTTTTTACATCCCTGACTATCTCCTTTGCTTGCTGTGGGCTCTATGGATTATGGTGAGGGCAAAGATGATCAGCTGGAGACAGCTCATAGTTGAACTTGGGCAGAAAGCCAACCATGTTGTCAGCAGATGTTTTGCTGTATGTGGGTCACTAGGAAAAATCTAAGTATATTTTTCCCCTTTTCATCACTGTAAAGACCCTTAAGCTGACAACTAGAAGCATAGCTCTTCTACCCTAAAATATTTGTTATTTAAATACATTAAATTGTTAGTCTCCTTAGGGATTAGTGTAGCAAGCTGAACAACTGTTGTGTCAGAAAGGTGCACATGGTGTGTGTGCAGCTCTGCCACAGTAGCACACTGACCTGGATTGAAAACATTTACATTTCACTGAGTGCCTTACAGTTGTATAAACCTGAGTGGACCAGGACTCTTTGCTTGTCTTTTCACAATGTCAGTCTCTTCCACTGGAAAGTAATTTCTCTGTTTTTTTTTTTTTTTTTTTTTTTTTTTTCCATTCGCCAGATCCTGTTGCAATAGCTTGCAAAATGCATTTGGAGAAGTCCTCTTCTATCTTGCAAGCCCACCTTTTTTATGCACCCATATCTGTAAGGAACATACATACATTGATATATATTTACATATACACACACACACACACACGTATATATATATATATATATATATATATTTATATATGTAGATCTTTTTCTGGTGTGCTGCCTAGATGTGGCAATTATGGGAAAGAGGATGGGAGTTCTCTGTAACTGGTGCCCCGGCCTCTGCAGAAGATATTTTATAGCCCTTTCCAGTTCACTAAAGACTGATTGTAAAGAATCTAAACTGTGCAGTTTTTGGCCACTGATAATAATAATAATTTCTATCTTGCACACTTGGATCTCTTCCCCCTGCATTGCGTGAAGAAGGTGAAGGAAAGGCTCTGATTTGTACTGGAGTGCTCTGGTAAAAAAAGAAAGCAGTCTTGGAGGAAATTTTATTTCTTGAAAGCTTTTTCAAAAACTGATATCATATGGAATTATTACTCCTGAGGTTTCATCACCATGAAATGCTGAGACTTCCATTGTGGCCATTAGCTGAGAAGTAGGTTTTAGTGTCAACAAGTACATGATCCTGCTTATCCTATGATCTGAAATGGAAGAAGATGACAGCTACCTTCATAGCCCCACATCATCAGGTGGTGGGATCTGGGCCACTGCCCCAGGGCTCAGCCCAGGGTGTTAACAGTTGTCATGAGGGCCACTGCTTGTAACTGAGGAATGCTTTGTAGGAACCTTGCCTGGACACTAGCAGGACTGGAACATTAAACTCCCCCATCCCTAGGGGGAGAAGGAAAGTTTTTACTGGTAAGAACTTTAGCAGCTGTCCTGCTTGCTGAGCAGCATGGGAGTAGGCAACAATGTCAGACACAATTACTGCTCCTGTTGTAATGACCCCTTTTTACAGACAACCAGTGAAGTGAATTGTCAGCCTGCTAAGCCAGATGCAACTTACTCAGACCTTGGCAATACTTTGTTTTCTGGGTTCCCTCTAGCTCCGTTGCACCAGGGAGAAGCTGCTGGAGAATTTAGCATTCCATGCTGATGTGCCAGCCACCCCTGTAGGGAGAGGCTGAGAAAGGAGATGGAAGGAATATGTGGGGAAAATTAATTTTCTTGGCCATGGTAATGTGAGGGGTGAGAGGACTGCAGAAGATATTGGAAGAACGTTTTTGTAATCTCTGCTATTGCCCCTCTTCTCACTCTGAAGTTCCATTCCTCCCCAGGCAAGTTGCTCTTCCAGCTGATTTAAAAAATATAGCCCAGCAGTCAGGAGGGTGTCCTTTCTGTCAGTTGTGAGGCAGTTGTCACCCCATCCTTCCCTTTTCTGAATGTAATGCAGGCTGTAAGAATGAAATTTCAAACACTACCGTGCTGTAGCCACTCTGTATGTGTGGCTACACATATAGGAGGAATAGGAGGATTAAGCAGAAGAATGACTGAGTGGAAGACCCTTGTATAAAAATGACAGATGCCCTGGTTTAAAAGGTGACAATTTGCCTATGCAGTGAAATGGTTCTGTCAAGGCATCAGGAAATTTGGGGACTTGAGTGTAGAGAAGGAAGCATTTGAAAACACGGTCTGCCTTGAGCTTCTGAAGTAGCCTCTGAGCTCCAGAACTGATGTTTTGTAATTTTGCCTTATCATCTGCTTGGGTTTATCATGGTGGTAATAGGGATAATGACAGAGAGTCAGTCATTTCCACTTAGATGCCAGTTTTTAAGTAATAATAAGCTCACAGCGGGTTCGATTTGGTCTGTGCTGAGAGTACCTGGGGTTATTTTCCCTTTGCTTTCTCATGGTAAATTATCTCAACCCACCAGGGCCATGCTGATTTCCTTGCTGTAAAAACAGAGAAGACGAACATGCAGCACTGCACTGTGCTTTACACTTAGCTGCTTCTTCCTTTGTTGTTTTCTTTATGTTATTTAGGAAGAGAAAATTCTTCAAGCCACCCATTATGGTTCAAATCCAGGTCATAAAAAATAGTGTAAACTAATAGTGGACTGTCTCCCCTAACCCTCTCACCCCATGCATCTCTCCCCTGTATTGCAATCCCTAATGGGAACATTTAAAACCAGTGCTTATGATAATGCCCTTGTTCCCATGGACACCACAGCACTGCAGAACCAAGATTAATGGAGGACCATTGAGACTGGTCCTAAAAGATTGTCCCTCTTGTGTATTATGGTCTGTCATGCTGCATCCATTAACAGAGGAGCGGAGGGTCCTCATCGTGTTGGTATCACTGGGACCAAATCGAGCTACTGCAAGATGGCATTTCCATAGCACATCAACAGATCATTTCACCACTGCTTAAGGCATCGTAAATTGGACTTATAGCTCAGCTGCTGGCATAAATAAGTCCCTTTGATAGTTAGTGGAAGACGTTATGACACTCCAGGGTACAGGAGGGGACATTGGCACTGTCATTTTTTTTCTCTAGCCCTGGCACCCTGGTGCCTCTGATCTTTCTGAAGATTCAGGGCACGCGCTCTTCATTACGGTTTGGGCACCAGGGACTTGTTTTTTTTGCAAGATTAATGAGCGCCACGGAAATTCTCCAGCGCATCTCGATAATTAAGTCTTTGTTTATCAAAAAACAAGTTATATTAGGAGCAGAAAATTCGCAGTAATTATTCATAATTCTAACAATTCAAGTATAGCTACCTCATTTGCCTGGGTAATTCTGCTTTTTAATTTCTTGCATACATTTGCATATTAATTTTGCCCGTCGGCTGCAGCAGGCTTTGACAGTTTGTTACTATGTGATGGTTTTCACAGGGGTGCGACTCAGTTGGGTGGCATTTCGACTGGGTGCAATGATAAATTATGAATTTTCTAATTTGCTGCATAATGAAGTAACCCCTTCCAACCCAATTAAAAAAAAAAAAAGCAAAGATGGTGTCTTTTAAATAATATTTCCCAGGTATTTCATCTCTCCAGTTTTGTTGTTGTTTTGCAAGCATTTTTTTTTTCACTTAAAAAGCAGATGCCTGCATTTGCAGCCTTTCAGAGTGACTGTGCCTTTCCATACATCAAACATGATTCATGATTCATGTATCCCCAGACTATATTCATGCTGTAAATTGGCCACTCCTCAACCCTCAGGGCAATCACGGATGATAGCAAAGAAGTCCTAGTTTCTTCTCTGATGTCCAATTTGGGCTGTAGTGATCTGTGTGTATGAGTCTGTCTGTCTGTTTGTCAGGGAGCAGGGATTTCAAATGAGGGAAATAAATGATGTGTGTTTGTTTTACATACTTGCTCAAGAGGCTGTACTGTTGTAAATTAACTGCAAAACTACTGTGTGGGTTTCCTTATAATTTCTTAAAATGGTTGTAGAAATAAATATATATGTATTTATTACTTCAGAATTGTAAAAAAGGATCTGTGGAGACTTAATTTGTGGGTGAGAGATAAGGGATTTTAGTTCAGTGCTGGTAAGTGTGTTCAGTACATTTGGTAATTTTATGCTCATAATGCAGCACTTAGAAAGCACAAGTATTGCCGGGTAAAATTTGTGGTGTTTCATTATACAACTGCAGACGGGTAAAACAGTTTAGAAATACTGTAGGCCTGATGCCATCCCGACTTTAAAGAATCTGAAATAACCCAGCCAATCTGTTTAGCATGATGCAAATATTGTAATTATACAATTATGCTGCATTTTTAATATAGAACAATTCCTATACATTTTGTTGTCTCTTAAAATCCTGCATTATTAAGAAAAGCCATGATTTTATCAGAGTCTCCACCACAACCACTTGGCAGTAGATCACGGAAGATTTTGACATTAATACCCCACAATCAAGCAGCAGAGAGCATACAACATTAATGCAAAAATCCCACAAGGTGCAGATTACATAACTAATTCTGCACCTCCCCACAAGGCAGGCGAGGAGCCGTGCCCGCTGCCCTCGCCCAGCCTGGCACCGCACAAAGCCCCGCACAGCCTCGCAGGAGCCCAGCAGAGCTGCAGAGTGCCCAGCGCTGCCATCCAGCCCTGTCAACATTACCGCAGCACACAGCACACAATGTGAGCCTGGCACAACTGGGCAGCGTGGAGCCCAGTGATGTTATAGCGTAATCACACAGCTAAATTCATGCCTGCAGTACTGAGCGAGCAGCAGTAATGCTGGGCACAATGCAGTGCTGTCATAATGTGTATTAAAGGCGTTCGGCACCGCCACCAAGTGTGGTGGCATGTTCCATGTTTACACTGAAAAGCAGAGCAGGCTGTTCTCAGCACACAGACGGCACAGTGCTCTCGCCACAGCTGTATGCCCACCCCAAAACAGGCATGAGCACCTACAGCCAAACAACCACGGTGCAGGAAGCAGCATTGAAACACAGCTTTCACTCCTCTGGTACAAAACACAGACCCACGGCACAAGTTCATAAAAGATCCCAAATAAATACCTGACATGTGCACTCGTTACTTCGTGATTTAATTGTGGTGTACACACAGCTGCAAAACACTTCGCCTCATACAGTCCTAAAAGTAATACAACTTTCCTTAAATCTACCAAAATAATTTGAAAGAGAACACTTTGTTACTTATTTGTATTAATCATGAGAAAAATTCCTTACATGATCTTTTACTAGTGGAAAGTGCAGCTTTATGAAAATCAAACTTTTCCATAGTAATGTCTTGGTTTAATGACATTTTGACAGATGAGGGGGTAGGTTTCTTGGGTTTTTTTCAATGTTAACCAATCAATTTCCCTTTTTCCATTTTTGCATACCTTCTTTTCTTTTAAATTTTGTATGATTATAAGGTTTTTTAACACATCAAGATTGTCCAAATCAGGATTATTTCAACATTGATTGTTAACCTCAAATTTCCCCCCAAATTTAATTTTGTGGTGAATGCAGTGGTTGATTCTGAATAGGAGCAACATTTTTATTAACACTTTTTATTTAATACGTGAGAGAAGAAGTCCTGTCTCTGTCTTTTTATGAAGGTGAGTGTGAGTCCTTGCAAGTGCCTCGGTGAAGCTAAAAGTGGCCCAATAAGTCATAGAGTTCCTCAACACAGCAATTAGTGCAGCAAGGACAAAATGCTGAATATTTAGCCACTGTGACAGTACTGAAATTTTATGGTACGTCCTCATTAACAAGATCCCCCTGCATAGTCTTTGATTGAGAAGTGTCAGTCTGGAGAGTGTCTGTGGCTTGGGCTGCCCCATGTGGAAGCAGAGTTGTGCCCCACAGTGTGAGGCTGACAGGGTGCAGCCCTGGGGAGAGCCAGCGCGAGCCCACATGTTGCTGTAAGGCAGCGCCACTGAGCACCAGCACAGCCTTCTTTCCTGGGGTCTGCTCGGCAAAACATTGCAACGGCGTAAAGGGAAGTGAGTGATCATTAAATGTATGCTAATAACATGAGTCTTTGACTGAAAACATCAATATACTCCAGTAAAGTGCACAGTTAGTACATGGCAATTAATATTTATCTAATCTGATTTATACTGGGGCTTTCTATAATGCCCACTGCTGTATCATCTATTCTGCGATCAAATGCAGCAGACATACATAGCGCAGCATCTTCCCAGACTTCAGTCTCCTCCCTTCCCTCGTTCTCTTTCACTTTGTTATTTATTATTATTCAAATTTATACATCACTAAACAAAAGAGCACTCATCCCAAGCCACTGATAAACTCTTAAAAATACATCTCATAAAATGAGCAGACTCCATAATTATCCATGGATAAAAATGCAACAGCCACCATGTGACTACACTAAATTTAATCAAAATTATTAACAAATCACCACCAGAGTTCCTTCCAACCATTTCTTTGCTCATCTTTTGCCAATGAGCTGCACAGAAGAAAAGTGGTTTTGCACTGACACCTGAAGGTCGTTTTGAATCAAAAATCAAATGTATTTGAAGTGTTAGGTCCTGTCTGGGAAATGCCCTTTCCTTTTAGTGCCTGTTTGGGAGAGAGCAGCAATAGTACAAGTGTATTGAACTAGTTCATGTATCTGTTTGGGTATAACTTGGCAGTATGGCAATGCTACTGTGTGAGTATGGGTGACTCCAGATGAATAAACAAAATTTAAAAGTTTTAATTCTTGAGTGAAGCCATAGCCTTCAATGGTCATTTAAGAGAAGAGAGAAATTTAAAGCCAGCCTCATATAACTTCTTCAGTTGGGGAATAGAACCTTTCTGATGGAGGTTCTGTGTCTGCCCTGTTTCAGTGCTTGGTTCTCTCAACAGCTACAGTAACCCAGGGTTTTCTGGTGAGGGAGACATGGAAAGATGGGGGACATTCTGTTCTGGAGAGGGGCACTTGCACACACAGAATGACCTCCAAGCCTTTGTGACAGAGGTTATGATTTATTTTCTATTGAGTATCTTCAGAAGAGGCCGATGGACCAGCAGGGACGGGCCTGTATGTACTCCTGGAGAAGGAGGAACAGTACAACTAGAGTATATAAAGACCCTTTTGAGGCAGGAACCTTCCCACAGTGCTTCTGGTGGACTTTGTAGGATAGGAAATGCTGATTTTGGGGTGGTCTTGGACATCTATTTGGGAGTGGTCCATGTAGGACATTATCCTGAGATTCAAGCAATGCTTATTTCCTGAAGAGAGAGATGAGGGTCTAAAACAAAACCCAAAGGTGAGATAATTATCAATGAATGTGGGCTATTGGGCTTCCAGTGCCCAAGGGCACATTCTGAACTTTTCTGATCTTTTCTTTAGCATTGTAGAGGTACCTGAATTGCCTTAATCCTTTGCTGATTCCATGAATTACATTTTCTCCTCGTGGAGGAGGGTTAGTGGGTTTGACATTCACTTAAACTCATTCCCTACCACTTCCTGACCTGAAATCTGTTTTCCAAATTGGCTGTGAGGTGAGCCTGGTGTAGGGATTTAACTCTGTAGACCAATCTTTCATGGACCATTTCCTTTCCCTATACCTTAAGCCTCTGAGTTTGACTATTACAAATGCTTCACTGTGTGGTTCACTGTAGGTATTCCAAATAAGGCAGGCTTTTTGTAGAAAGTTAAATACATTATATTCCCTTTTTATATTCCCATTATTTGAGAAGTGACAGAGATTGTTCTGCTACTTTCTTAAAGATTCTGTGTTGCACTGCTTTAATTTTGAGGGGCTGATGACCAACAGCAGGACACCAGGGCTGCTGGCTTATAGGCAGTGAGACAGGGCTTCTTGAGTATCCTTTCATGGAAGTCATCTGTTACTCTACTAGCTTTTCTTAATAGTGGGGAATATTTTGCCTGGAAAAATATATCCATACACTATTAATGTAAAAAAGATTTAGAATGATTTACCACTGAAAACTGACTCTGACTCCTGAATTGTTAATAATAAAGAAGATCAGCAGGATGTGTAACCCTTCCACTTGTCTTGTTATGTTGCTCCTGTATTTAGCTGTAGAGGTGTACATACAAAAATTGCTTCCCTACTAAAACCAGCTAGAGAAACTTGTCCCTCCATTAGGGAAAGTAGAAGATAATATATTTAGTACTGCAAAATATAGATTACTGAAAACTTGATGCCTAAATGTACTTCTATAACAATACTACTTTAAGATAATTTTAAACTATTTTATGGTTACTGATTGACTGTTCTAATCAAGATTCTAAAAACTCTGTCTCAAATGGAAATGCAGATGAGGGGTAAAACCAAGATTTCTTGTTGCTGTAGAAAACCTTCAAACTTATTTTTTATATCCTTCCTGAAGTCAAAATATTCAAGTCAGTGACATTTCAGAGAGTCTTTGCCCAAAGAAACGAAACCTTGTAAATTATTCCCTGAGTATTGTCATATCTGTAAAGTTTCAGCCTGGCTTATCACTTTCTTTTGTGTAGGCAATTATTGCTTACTGGTTTTAATTGCTGTTCTTCTGGCTATAGTAGGCAAGGTGAGTACACAAATGATAGAATGGCCTGGGTTGGAAGGGATATCAAAGATCATCTAGTTCCAGCCCCCCACCTTCCACTAGGCCAGTTGCTCAAATTTCCATCTAGCCTGGCCTTGAACTCTTCCAGGGACAAGGCAATTACAACTTCTCTGGAAAACCTGTTCCAGTTCCTTATCACCCTCAGAGTAAAGAATTTCTTCCTAACATCTGATCTAAATCTGCCTTCTTTCAGTTTGAAGCCATTCCCCCTTGTGCTGTATTTAGATGCTCTTGTAAATAGTGTCTCTCTGTCTTTCCTGGAGGCTCCCTTTAGATGCTGCAAGGCTGGAATTGGGTCACCCTGAAGGCTTCTCTTCTCCAGGCTGAACAGATCCAGTGCTCTCAGCTTTTCCTCACAGGAGATGTGCTCTAACCCCCTAATCAACTTTGTGGCCCTCTTCTGGACTGGTTCTGACTACTGAGTTTTGCTGCTGCTGTGTTTCTGTTGCTAGGTGTACCACTCATCTGCATGAAATATTTTTATTCCCTAAAAAACTTGCCTCAGAATTGTTCAAATAAAGAGGATAGCAACTACTTACAAAGATGTGGTAAAATGTAATTGGCAAATCAGACTGGCAAATCTTTCTTCATTTTTGTACAAATAGTTTTAATTTAGCTTTTTGCTTTCTAAATTAAGAATGGGCATTTTAAAATAGCAAACTAAAAATGAAAAAAAAGAGATTTGAATTGCCAAAAGAAACAGTTGGAAAAATATTTGTCATACAAGTATTTTGAAAGAATAAACCATTCCACCACATTTATTAGCAAAACCATATTTGTAAATCATCTTTAGCATGGCAAAACTTGATGTTAATTATTATAAATAATAATTAACATATAATTAATAACAATAATTATATAAAAGACTGGAAAGTTTTTAAAATTACAATCTGAAAAATATGCAAGACAGCAAGTTCAGAACCTAAAGCTATAAATACACAAGGGAATAGTTATTTAACATGTGCTGTAATTTGCACTATTTAAATCTAATATTAGAGCTGTGTCTTTTTTATGTCAAATCTGGAGTGCTTCAGCAATAGTAGATATAAATGGTCATTTCTGCATTTGCTGAAATAGACTGTATTGTATATTATAATAATGCTATGTAGATTTAATCCTGTTAACTGAGATCTTTCTCATTATATGAGTAGGACAAAGAAAAAATGTTTTAATTTCCTTACATTCAGTAAAGACAAACTATGTTTAAGTTTCTGTAAATACCTGCAAAGACTAGCAACATGCAATAATGTTTGTCAAAAAGGATGATGTGCTTTGACTTAACTTTCCCAGTTAACAGGTTCAGTCCAGTCTATTTTTTGTAATGGAGAGGAAAAATTCAATAATATTATTATATATTATTATTATAATAATATTATATTATTCAATATCATTTTGTGTCATTTAGGGGAACCAAGACTGTAGAATCAAGGGAAGGAAAGGAAATCGTAATAACTGTTCAAATAATTTTAGTCTGAGAAGCAAATAGATTTGACTGCAGTGCCCAACCCCCCCAACTGTATTTGTGTACACTGGTTCAGAGTTTAAGATTCAGATAACACTCAGTATTCAAATTTGTCATGAGCCATATGTGCAGGTGAGAAATTGCAACGTTTTGAACTGTTTAAAATTCATTTTATTTGAAACTGTGCTTCAAAACCAGAACGGTCCTGCTAAAATTCTAAACATCACTTGAGTCTTTAACAGTATTTCTAGGGATATTTTGAGCAGAGCTAATTTTAAGTACAGGTAGTTAGCTGGAGTTTAGACCACTTATCAGCTAAACAACTTGTATCACGTTTACATCCAACTTGATTATGATATTTGTTTTTAGTAGGAAATCGTGTGCATAGCATTGCTTAATTTTATTTTGCTTATAATTAGGATGGCACACACAGCACTCAGAAAGAGAAGAAAGTGTAACATTTTAAGTGTGTGCTTCTGTAACAGTGCTTTGTGTTGATGTATTAGTGTATAAAAAGAATTGAGTACAGGGTAGGAATGGACAGTACCAGTCTGCTGTTTTTATATAAGACATAAACCTAAGCCCATATTTCAGCACCCTGGGGTTTGCTTATTTCACTTTCTCGTATTCTTGATGGCCAATTGTGGAGGCAGCTGTGAACCAAGAAAGTTTTGTGCTGAGGTTAGGTCTCAATGGGAAGCAGGGCTGCTGGGGTCTAGACAATCCCCATCCTATCTATCTTCAGTGTATTATCTTCTTTCACCACCCAGCCTGCTAAAAGTTTTACAAGCCTATTGTTTCCTAGCCAATGATGTACTTTGGAATAACCTTTAATTTAGCAGGCTGTCTTTATCAGCCCACAGTGCTTTTTGTTCTGTGCAAAATCAAACTAGTGTTCGCTAACCCAAAAGCTGTGGAAATACTGAGGAGAGAAACCAAGAAAAACAAAACAGATTAGGACAAGATTTGCTTTCAGAGAACCTATTTCTGTCAGAAGGGGATGGATAAATAAAATAATATTTCAATAATTTATGCAGTGCACACAGGGAAACATTGGAAACGTGAAACAAAAACGACATGTAAAGAACAATTGAAGTTGATAACCGCTTTAATCAGCTCAGGTGATAGTTCTAGAATAAATGGAACTATGACTCCTGTTTTCTGCTCATGAATGGCAAAAGACTTTTGGTTATGTATCCTTCTCCCAAAAGTTCACTGCAGTCTTGTTCTTCTCACTGCAGTGTGGGCCCAGATGAGGTGTGGCCATGACCTAGGTATGAACTCTCTCCTTATCCCCAAGGGGCAGCATGAATCCCCTTGCAAGGCTGTCAGCCTGAAGCTGGGGGAAACAGGCACCTGGCAGTCAGCCCTCAGCTCAAGATGCATTTTGGGAGCACGGTTAGGTCAGTGCCTGACTTCCTCTGTGCCTCAGTTTACCTGCCTGTAGGTGAAGGGGTTCGTTTGCTCCCTTGGGTAATCATGAAGTATAAGGAATACTTATGCAGAGATCATGCTCTGGCAACTTTTAAACCTTTGCTCTCCCTGCTGAGTGATGAGCACCTCTGCCTCCTTTCCTCTCCTTCAGCTCTGCACATCCTTTTGACCACAACATTCGCCCTCAGATTCTTCTGTCAGCTCAGTATGAAAAGAGAAGTTGCTATGGCATCAGCTTAGTGCTCACAGAGAAGGCAAAGAGAAGCAAGCAGGGCTGTCTGGGGCTCTGGAGGTGGCAGGGCCGGGTGGGAAGGCAGCCGGAGGTCTCGAGGTGACACTGGGGAAGAGCACCTGCAGCCGTGCAGCCACTCTGTGCAGGGGCCGGGGTCTGGCAGTCCCTCAGTGCAAACCCTGAGCCTTGGGCTCTTGCGGCATTTTTGTGGAGGCACGCTATTGTTTTGCAAGGATTCTTTGTGCTGGCTGCTGGCTTTTGTTGACCTGCTGGAGGCAGGGGCAGGTCACTTGTGTCACAGCCCGACCCAGCCTGGAGGTGGGCGCAGGAGGTGGCAGCCGTGGGAGACTGGGGACCCCGCGTTGGCTTGGAAAGGTCGGGTCCCAAATGGCTGGGACAGGGAAGATGCTGGCATGTCACTGGGTGAGGCTGCTGAAGAAGTTGAAGCCTCTTTTCCTCTCTCCCTCTGCTTCTCTTTCCCCTCCATTTCTGCCTGCCCACCGCCCCCCCAAACCCCCGCCCCCCCAGCCCTTTGTCGACACTTGATCATTTACATCAAGTTGACATTCGCAGAGTTTACTCAGGGGTCTGTAATTGTATTCTTTCACCGGTTCTGCATTACCAACCATGAAAATGGAATCTTATCATCCTTGACCAATTTTTAATGTACAAAATGATTTGGCCGAGGTTCAAAGGGAGTCACAATTGAAATCAGGTGAATGATACATGTAGGAGGTTTTTTTTTCAGTTTCTCCGTGCCTTGATTTGATTTTTCTCTTAGGCATACAGGGAGATGTGGCTTATTTTTATAAGTGTGTGTGTGTACAAGCCATATAAATGCATGTATATACTCTGCACATATATTGAGGCACTATCCACCTATCTATATTTTGTGTACATATCACTCAAATTTACCTATTTGCAATGCAATGGATGACAATGAAGTTTGCTCTAATCCCTAAAAAGCAATCAAAGAATTGGAACAGGGTTAAAGCCTGCTGATAGTGCACTGCGATTAATAGGACATTATTAAATAGCCCCCCTCCTTCAGCTCCTCTTCCCTCCCCCCACTCCCCCACCATCTTGCCAGATGAAAAGAGGCCTGGGAGACAAAATAAATAAATAAATGAGGTTACATTTACATTATAAAGAATAGGGAAGAAAACAATAGGGAATCCTCCTCACTGAAAAGCATACCATTTCCAAAGGGACAGAGTCGTCAAAGTATGAGGGGGCGAAGGGGAGTTCCTGCTCTCACATATCATTAGAATGTTTTTTATCTTTTGGCAGTTTCATATTGTGAATAATATGGACATTTATAACTCAGTCAAGCTGCTTCTTTCAAGAGTACAGTTCCTTAAGATCAAGGAATCTATCAACTTACATAGCTCCCTTAGCTATCTTATCTAAGTGCCTCACAAACAGGAATGTATTTATCCTTACAATCCCTGGGCAGAAGGAAAATGTTCTTGTCTCCATTTTATAGATTGAAGAGAATGACAAAGAGATTTGGGGCCTCAAAACTGGTTTTGGAGGGCCTGGCCTGAGGCACCCAGGACTTTCTACCTTTCCTCTTCTGTAGGAGCTGCTCCCTGTTTTTCTGCCCAGATGGTAGACACCTTATCTGAATTAAATGAATGGTTTCTGAAAACTATACTGAAGAAATACCAGGTTTGACATTACTGAGTCACTGGCCATTTTTTAGGACAAGTGACTTCCTTGAGTCACTTGAGAGAGCCAAAGTGGTTCCAGAAGCTCTTAGGGTTAATATTTGGCAATGGGACAATGACATGACTCGTAAGAAAGTATATCTTTGGTGGGGATTTGTAGTGTTGGAGTAACTGGTAAAACATTCAGCATTCCAGGTTGTTGGTCCGATGATGTCCAAGTCAAATGTCAGTTCTGGGAAAAAGATGTAACCTGGAAGTGTGCTGTATGCAATATCCATTTGTGTTAATTGGCAAGTTGAGTTTTTTGATGTTCTTAAATAATTTGCAATTTTAATAGTATTTGGATTCTAGAGAAACTCGCCCTGAAATAATTGACCACCACTAAACAGAAAAAACTCCTTTAAGCAATCATCAATTTCTCTAATTTTTGGTTGAACTCCAGAACTGGGAAGATTTGTGACGTCACTGTTCTCATACCCTTTTTTTTTTTCTTTGCTGTGGAATAAGAAGTGTAAAACCTGTGCTTCTAAAAGTAGCTTCGATTTAAACTGTGATCTTCTGTATAAAATGTTATGGGAAAAATTAAAAATGTCCCTGTAAACCATGTGTCTTTTAATGGTGATTTAATGGCAAAATATAGGCACCTCTTAAACACTCACACTCATTGAAATGCTTCTTTCTCATTGCATACTCTATTTCTCATCTCATTTCTGTAGTTGTGAGTTTGTGTTAAAGACTAGAGATTAGCCTGACCAGAACAAAATTATTGTTCATCTCCCACATGTATTCAGATAGTTTTGATGTTTTATGGTGAACAGTGTTACTAAAAAGGATTTGCATACTCCCTTTGGAGTTGTTCTGGCAGGGTGGTTTCCAGTCTGCGGTCGACACATTGCACACACAACAACTTGGAAAATGCAGTTATTGCTGTACTTCAGAAGTATCCAGTGACAGATCTAAAAATGTGATGATGGTTAAGCACTGGCTCAAAGATGACAAAAATCAAAGAAAGCTCTTCTATGCAAAGCTTTGTTTCCATAGTCTGTCTTCTTGGAAAAGTGCATGTTAGTGACAGAAGTAGTAGGCTAAGCTACTTCTCTCATATGCAAACCTTGTAATGAGAGAAATCAACAGAGCTGCAATTGTAAATAAGAGTTTCCTTGATGCAAAGAGAAAGGCAATGTTTTCTAAGGGATGGGAAACAAACTAACAAGTAATTCCTCCTTGGAATTCTGGACAATGCTTGACACGTTTGGTGATTGTCCTGAGAAACATGTTTGGGAACAGCTCTCTATTTTCAAAGGAAAGCTTTGGATCTTGTTTATTTGATGGGGGTGGATAGGATGTAGAAACATGATAGTGCAGCTATTTTAATGTAATTTTCATGAAACTAAAATAATGTTATTTCTGCCCAGCAAAAAGAGTACAAGAAAACAAAGATATATACACTAAGATACTGGCAAGGTGAGCAGTGTTCATTTTCTATATTCCTTAGCCTGGCACTGTGTGTGCTATGTGAGCTCACAATGTCCATGTGTGCTGAAGTTTTGTTGAGCACGTTTCAGACAAGAGACAAACTTTACACATCGGCAACCTGGCTGTGACTGACTTCAACAAAATCATTGCCAGTAACCTGGGAAACTGAAAGACAGTGCTGCTGGTGGCTGTCAGGATGATAATGGCTCTGATTCTGGCAAAGCTGAGGTGGGTTCCAGATTGTTGAGCTATTTGTACAAATATTGAGTTAATAGGTTCTTGAATTCTGATATTTAATGATCTAAGTATGGTTAAAGACTTCAGCTTTCTTTTGTCTTTGTTGTGGTACAAATCCTTGAAATGATATAAAAAAAATATTAGCACTGATTTCTCTGCTTTAGGTATTATTTCAATATGATAACTTCTTCATTTAGCTTTATTGTAAAAATGATTATGTATATAGCATATCATAACTCAAGATGGTTTTGGTCACAGTGATAGAGAGGATAGTAATATATAGCCTTTGCTAAATAAGAATGAGATGAAAATTTATATCAGGCTATAAGTATCATAATGAATACAATAAAGTGTGCTTTTAGCTGTTGATTTTTATTATTGTAGGATCACTTGTATCACAGGAGCATTCCTGACATTTGCCAGAGTTAGAAAGATTTATCCTTGGGCTAAAAGGAAATGCCACAGGCAGAAAGTGTGATAAATTGTGAGAGTTTTTCACAGTAGATTATTTAGAATTAATACTAAAAGAAAGGCAACAGAACAGAACCACTAGAGCCTCCAACAAATCAGTTCTGGAACCAAAATATCATGACTACTTACTTAACTACTTTTATTTTAGTTTGGAGGAGCTATGAATGAAAAAGAAAAGCTTGTTAATGAAATCTCAAAAAAAAAAAAAGGTAGAATTGCAGGTAATTAAATTACTCCCTTTGGGATACTAAAATTTCACAAGAGATATGTTAATCTTTGGAGAAAAGGAAACTTGAGAATTATCCATAAAAAAGTAATAAAACTCGAAGTAAAAGCTGGTCCAAACGTTCTGATGCAGCTGATGGAAAACAGACAATTTCACAAAAATTATTCTGCATATAAACTTAAATTTTTTGAATGCCATTCAGCAATTCAGCATGGTGAGGTACCTAGAAAGCCAAAACTGATAAAAAATTGAGTTTTGTTCTCACAAAAGATATAGAAGCATATGAATAACAAAACATAAAATCATTGAGGAAATAAAAATTTCAAAAATATTGTCTTTGCAGAAGATAAGAGTTTTTTATTTTTATATTTTCAATTATTTCATCATTAAACTGCATGTGCTGAGAATCTTACTAGAATTCCAGTTTGGATGTAGGATGCCTCAGTCAGCTCCATATATTGGGTTCACAGCTGAGTTTTAGTTTCTGTAATGCAGCTGCTGGGGGCTGTGCATTCTTGCTGTAGGGTTTTTGTGGAAGGGTGAAAAAAAGGTGGTTCTAGCCCTGTTTCAGCTTTTTGCCTAAATCAGAGTTGGTGCATGGATTGACTACAAAGACACGAAGACAAAGCAGCCCAGCAAAAAGGTAGGGAGTAAAACCTTGCTTTTATGTTTCTACAATGAAAAATACCTACCAATGTGGGAAAAAAACCATAATAATTTTCAAAGAACATTTTGGGCATTCAAAAATTGCAGACCACATGTGGGCAATGTCAGGAAACATGAGTTGCAGTCAGAATTTCTGCTATTCTTATCCACGGCCAGGTATAAAGTGTGTGTCTTCTCCACTTGTCTTTTTGAGGTTGTTCTGTTGTGTACAGAAGCAGCCAGGACCTTAGGGAGGTTGTCCTTTTCATGCAGGCAGAACAGGTTTGGGCTGCATTCCTAGGGCAGCTGTATTTTATGCAGTGGAGTAAGCAATTTCTTGCTGAGTTGAATCACACATATGTTACTTGCTATTGTCCATGAATAACTTTGGGAAAGATGTTGTATGTCTATCCACTTCCTAATCCTTCCTTTTTCCTTCTTTCATTCTTTTTGCACTGAGACTGTTTAGTGCTAACATATATAGAATTCTTTTTGTCTAGGTTCACATAACATATCTATTATTGGAAATTCGTAGTACTTAGACAAATATATATCTGGGCAAATATTAGAATAATTTATAGTTTAAAATTTGGGATTTGGAAATATTAATATATAAAATGAGACGCAGCTGAGTATCTGTGAAATGGGAAGAAATTTTTGGGGACATGAGAGAGTTGTATCAGAGAAAGGCTGTGGGCTGAGCCCCAAAACTCTTTACATAAAAAAGTCAGATTACCCACCTTGTAAATATGTTTTTGGATTTTAGCTTTCTATTGTCTCTCAAAGCCTTTTATCAAATAGGCACATTTCTTAAATTAAATTACTTGTTTAAGGAGCACTGGAGACCTGTCCCATTTCACCTGAAACCCAAGCTGAGTTATTTTCTGGCCCTTGTCAGGTCTAAAATTTTTCAGGATTTAGCTATCTCTGTGAAAATCCTCTGCCACCAAAAATCAATGCAGAAGACACTGGATTTTTACCTGGGTGAGGCAGAAATGACAGTAGCTACACACAGTGAGTAGTGTGCCCTTACTGGCTTTTCTGAGTAGACCCATGTGTGAAACACCCCAAGAGGCCACAGTTATGTGGAAGGGAAGCACCTCTCTCTTTCAGCCTCCAGTCAAGCAAGGGTCTGCATGCCAAGAGTATAATCTTTTGCTTCTTTTTTATATTTTACTCATTATGTGAGACACTGTCAAGTCAATCTAATATCAAACCAGAGATTTTGTAAATCAATGATGTATAAAGCCTGGCAGCACCAGAAAAACATCCATGACATTAAAAAAGTCTGGAGGAATCTTAATTTTAAAGATGCAGCATTGCTCTGCATTGTTTGTTACTCAGACATCACTGTATATTCATGTGTGAAAAAGAGGCAGGGAACCTGATTAGAAAGAGGCACAATCAATAAAAGTGAGATTGATCTGCCCTTCCTTCAGTCTTTATGTACAAAAATTACATAGAATGGGGAGATGTGACTTTGTTTTGATAATCCTATGCCTTTTGAATAAAAGTGAGATTTTTTTTTTTAATATAAAAATGAGATTACAAGTCTTTATGTTGTTATCACTTTTCTTGCATATATTTTGTACTTCTAGTGCATTTGCAAAATTCAGAACAATTTTTGGCCTTCAGTTCTTTAGATTATTGAAGACACTACTTGGAAAGGGAGTGAACTGATTAGAACTTTTATTTGGGGCTGATCAAGAAGGTTTGAAGGTCTTCTAGATGAGTTTGCAGTTTGGTCTTCTCATAATGTTGCTGTTAAGTTCATCCTGAAACAACTTGCAAGTCAAAGCAGTAGCATCCAATAAATCAAGGTATATGATGCTGGGGCCAAACTTCATGGCTACACATGATAAATACCTAGTTAAAGTTACAACTCTGTTAAATATCCATGCTTGACTCTAGTGAGAACCTTAGTGTACTTTAAAAGTGCTTGAAAGGAATTGGAGTTCATCTCTCATAGATTGAGTTAATTGCACCCTTGGTTTAAAAAACAAAGACTTTTTGTCTTTGAATCCTTACCCCTGACAGCTTCTTTCTAGTTATCAAGCCCTTCCATTCTACTTTTATTATCTTCTTCCTTCTGTACCATTTTCCCAATCAAGTCCTGTTTCATTTCCTCTTACCCACTTTTTCTCTGATCTCTATAGCCACCTTGGAGCAGCTCACTCTGCCTCTTCAGAGAGGCCCAGGAACAAGTTGTATTTTTGTCTACTTTTAATCCCTTCAGGTGTATTAAAATAGTTGAAAACACAATGTTAAAATGAAAGGGTGGCCAACCAGAAAAGCTTCCATTTAATCAAAACATATGGAGAAACGAACTTGATTAAATGTAATGGTAATTGAATCTACTAGAGGCTAAAATACTTCTAATAATTTTGCTTCTCAAGATACCTGCTTCTTCCAAGAAGATGTGCAAAGCCACCTGCAATTTTATTGAATCCCACAACTTGCTTATTTTGATGACATGCAGTAATTTATCTGCAT
Organism: Onychostruthus taczanowskii; assembly: GCF_017590055.1. Lineage (NCBI taxonomy): Eukaryota > Metazoa > Chordata > Aves > Passeriformes > Passeridae > Onychostruthus > Onychostruthus taczanowskii. Next base: position 27,375,001 of record NW_024496525.1, read on the forward strand.
TTACCAAATGTTGGGAGAGTTTATAGACAGAATAGCAGTGCTTTTTGTTGTTCTCTGGTCTTGTCTCTATAAAATGCCTCAGTGTTTATCCAGAAAATGCAGACCTCTGTGGACAGTTTTTTGTTTAGAGTTTTAGCACTCTTAAATAAACTCTTCCTATTAGCAGATCCCAGTGACATCAGACTGCTGTACCATGTTTAATTGAAAGTGGCAAGCAAACACTGTACAACTGCTTCTAAAATGCCTGGGAGCTATTTGAAAGCTTTAGCATGTTAGAGGGAGAAATGGCCTGGTTCTATCTCCCTTTTTCAGGGAGGGGAGTAGGTGTTGAGAGGGAGAGAAAATTAACCTTCCTGTGCTTCAGAATTGCTTTGTCTATGTGTCCTTAGCCTTTGGTATACTACTAATTTTTGGAGTGATTGAATTTCTGTGGATGCCCCTTCTGTTATGTGATTATCAAAACAACCAAATAATTGCTAACTGACAGTGATTTTGGTCAGGTCCTATTTATTTTTAATTGGTTTTATAGGGTTTGACTGTGCTAGTGCACTTGTTTGTGCTATAAAATAATGTACCATGTGTGAGAGAGACCAAGAGCCCATGGTAATAGTCTTAGACACTTAAACAAATTTAAGAAAGGGCACTCCCTATTCTCTGTACTGAGAACTAAATGGCAGCCTGGTGCCAGCAGTAAGAAGTGACATTTATAGCATCTAACAGTTAGGAAACCTGCAGATAAGCTACCCTTGCATTTCCTGGTAGGAGTCCTTCTGGCAAGGAAGATCAACTTTAGTAGGTTAAGAAACTATTTTTTCAGTCTTTAATATAAAGGAAGCATGAGTTTTGTCATTTTAAAATAGTTTTAAATTATACTTAAGTGCTTTATTTAGAATATTGTTGAGGTATTCATATAATAAATCTGTGCTTTCTTTTCACCAAGAAAAAAGTCTGCTGACTAGAATCATAGCCTACTCAAATTCATTGATCTCTTTTTACATCACATCTACTATTTTAAGGGTTTACCCTACAGTTGATGAAATCTGTTAGAGAGCTACTCTTGCTTAGCTGCCTAAGTATTGTGGTTTTAGAATTTTGTGATGAGTCTGTAATTAATCCTGTGGTGCAGCTTTGGCAATTTTCTATGCATTATTCCAAATGGCAAAAGGTAGCAAGTTTACTGTGTGGAACCATGGCTATTTAAGCAGTTAGCATCTTGATACTGCAGGACTTATAATATCATTTCATAGAGAAATGATGGAGCTAAATATTCCTTTAGCCTTACTGATATCAAATTAAATACCTTTTTTTTCTGTGAGATAATTAGTTGATACCCCCAGTGAAGTTCTAATTTATTTTGAAAGAGAAGAAATTGGACTATTGGACATTGTTCCCACCCAATACTGAGCACAAGTGGGGTTTTTTTGTTCCAGCAGCACATGCCTCTTCACAATGTAGCGTTATTCATATTTTAGAGCAGCCTTTAATTTCTATTTAATATGTGGCCGGTGTGTGCAAAGCTCTACTTCACAGTCCAGAGGTGAAACCACAACTACTACACCACAAACTATTCTGGAACTGCAGTGTGTGATCTCAGAGGTCAGTAAGTGGATGATAATAGAAATGGAAAGTAGAAATGGAAAGAGAGAATCACTTATAAAGACGAAAGAAAAAAATAAGTATCTAGAAGGATCTGGAGACTGTAAGCAATGAGACAAGAGAATAACTATCTGACATATTCCAAAGGGAGCATATTGGGTGTGTCTGGCCAGCTTCTGGTAGTGGGGGTCCACAGGGCTGGCATCTGTAGGAAGCTGTGAGCTGCTTCCCCCGTGTCCAGGGCAGCCAATGCCAGCTGGACCTGCCACTGGCTGAGCCCATCAGTTGATGTTGGGAGTACCTCTCAGATAACATATTTAAGAAGTGGAAGAAGTTTTGGCACAACCACAACTTCGGCTGTAGAGAGGAGTGTGAGAGAGAACAGCTTTGCAGACTCAGGTCAGTGCAGGAAAAGAGGGAGGAGGTGCTCTGGACATGGTGATGACCATGGTGAGGCAGCTTTGCCCCTGCAGCCCCTGGAGGAGCACAGGGGAGCAGAGATACACCAGCAGCCCTTGGAGGAGCCCACAATGGAGCAGGTGTCTGCCCAAAGGAGGCTGTGACCCTGTAGGAAGCCTGTGCTGGATCAGGGTCCTTGTCCCAGTCTTGACCAAGTAAACCTCTGTCCAGCTGAGGAGGGCAGTGAGAGACTGGCTTTGGTGGGCACCTGGCATCCTGCCAGGGTCAGCCCACCACAGAGGGATTATCTGGAAGGATTGCAGTCTAGCAAAGTTGTATCTACTGAAAAACATATTCTATTGTTGAACTCTATTGTGTTTATAAGTCTTCATTCAGGTGAACTATTCCACTGGCCACAGATGGATGGCTTCTCTGAAAAGATTTCTTGACATAGTTTTCTATGTAGGCCTCTTAGACTGCAAAATTCTCTGGCAAGAAAAGAAAATGAGGTTCCAGTAGGGAAAATGTTTAGTAATGGTTTGGATGAAACCCTGAGTAATTAATTCTGGAGGATGGTCATTCTGTGGAAGGCAGAAGTCTTTCATGGGTCCCTTTCTTAAACAGTAGATCTGAGGTTAGGACTAAACTAAAGAGTTGAAATTGTCCTAATTCTGTAAAACCTCAGCCATGTTCTGACTTGGTATTGTGGCAAGAAATAATTGTACCTTTTCTGCCTCCTGCACTGCGGCTTCAATTGCCAAGGAAATGTGAACCACAGGGGAAAAGCATGCTCCAGCCAAGGTCTGGATCTGGACACAAGGGGCAGCAAGGGCCTGGTATGGGGCACAGTTCACATAGTCCATAATAGTATCAAGAAGGAATAGAAGTAGAGACATGCCTGATTCTCCTAATTAAATTACTTTGTGTTAGATATTTATATTTCAATGAATAGTTTACTGACAGTGCAGTATTCTGACCTTGTGAAACAGAGTGACAATTCTTAACAATAAAAATCTTTTGAAGACTTTAAGGCTGCTTTATTTTTTTCTTCTTTTTTCCCCCCACTTTCCCCACCCCAATCTCACCCCCATCAAAACAACCAAAT